>NW_028282414.1:0-9730 GCF_059751285.1 Brachycentrus maculatus | reverse complement strand
GTACCCGACGATTATTACGACTCCTGACCCGGCCGCTTTCAAGCATTTGACATACCTGATTATGCCAAGTTTTCCTCGGTCGTCCTCTGCTTCTTTTTCCAACTACATTCGCCTCATAAATTTGTTTAACCGTTCTTTCTTTACTCATACGCTCCACATGTCCAAACCATCTCAACACACCTTTCTTAATTTTATCGATAATGCTTATCTCAGCCTTACTTTCTTTCTTTATTTCATCATTCGAACATCTATCAAACATCGTTTTGCCACACATTCGTCTGAGGGATCGCATTTCGACTGCATTCAGTCTGCTTTCATATTTCTTTTGCCAACTCCATGCTTCGCTTCCATACATAAGGGTTGGAACCAGAACTCCAGTGAATTCCATAATTTAATAATAGTATCAAAAACACAAAAAAAAATACAATTGAATAACAATAGTTCAAAAATCAAATGAAAAACACTTCGTTTTATTCTGTGTACTCACGAAAAAATCTAAAACGTAGATGATGCAAACAAAAAAAAAAAAAACAAAAAAATCATTGGCCTGAAGGGCCGATTAATATACGTCTGAAGGACTTTCTATTGTTGTGTTCACCATTTATGGTTTTAACGGTTTATTTGAGTTGACCCAATAGGGTTGCCTTTGTTGCCTCAAAAGGCTTCACTTCATATAGCCAAACACTAAGGTCTTAATGAGAATTTACCAAATCTGAAAATGCTTGGAAAAAACAAATTTAGTATAAAACAACAATCTACATCACGGATATCGAAAAACAAATAGTAGATAAGTAAGATCCTCGATATTTCGAAATCAAAACTAAGCATGTGTCAAAAATGAAATATTTTTAGATGAATGTGTAAAAGTGGATCAATAATAAAAATAGATGTTTGATAAAAAAAATAACGATGTCAAGTAATAGCTCTGCGAAGCTGAGAATCTTAATATTACGAGTGCAAGAAAGGCAAATTGCGTCTTAGCTTCTCACTAAGTAAACCGTTAGCATCCCATTATTTACAACCATTGGGAAAAAATAATGAATGTTAAGACAGAAAAATGAAAAAAATATATAATAGCCAAAAAAATATTTCTTCCACCCGTATTTATCATCTAATTTATTTAAAATGAATAGTGACATTTACCGACAAGGCAGTTAGGTTAGGTGAGGTCAACAAAGCGTTTTAATAAACAAAATGCTATTACATAATTTCTTAACAAAAATTAAAATTTTATGATATTATATTTTCTGTTGCCTTTATTTTTTTGAAGAAGTTTCGTAATTATTATGAGAAATACCAATAATTTCTTGTAACTTCGGAGTTATAAACATAGATTTTTTTGTCATTAATTAAACTTGTTCGTAACATAAACAGTAAATAAAGATGAAAAATTATTTTAGGTTTCGTTAAAATGTTGCTTGCTGTTTTAGTTTTAATTGAACACATATTTAATTTTTTTATGAAATAATCAAATTTTGTGAAAAGTTAAGGAAAAATAAGCTACAGAATATAAAAACCTATCTTAAATTTATAATTGAATACAAAAAGTTGTATATATGTATAAAAATTTATATAGATAGATATTTATATAAAAATAATATTCTTTTAGTATAAATTATCCGAAAATTAAAATGAGTCTAACTAAAAAAACTGTGTTATAACAAGCGCTGATATTTATATTTGGATTATCCCGATTGGTATCGAACCACCTCTTCCAGACTGCAGACTATAGGGTCTCGTAAAATATTATTAAGTTATTTTAATATTTTCACGTATTTGAGTTATAAACATTTACTAGCGTAAACTATTACATATATATATATATATATATATATATATATATATATATATATATATATATATATATATATATATATATATATATATACTTATATATATATATATATATATATATTATATATATATATATATATATATATATATATATATATATATATATATATATATATATATATATATATATATATATATATATATATATATATATAAATATGTATATATATATATATATACACACACACAAATATTTATATAAATAAATAAAAACCTCTATTCCATTTCAATTATATAATTTTTTTATTAACCAAGAAGTACGCTGTAATTTTGTTTTAAGAAAATAGGCTTAATGATATCTTGAAATGTAATATATGACTGACATATCAAAACATGCACTACTTCTGACTGAGAGCAGTTTTGTGAATTGGTAATTTTATGGTAAATAAATAAAAAAGTAGTGAAACCAAGTGCATCCAACTTACTTACTGTGAAATCACTTAGAATTTTTACCCCATGGTTATTGGTTATAGGTATTTCCGAAACATCATTTGACGTTTTTGAAGAAAATATACTTCGGATTAAAATATCCTTTCTATACTAATTAATAAGAACGTAAATAATAAACGTACATATATTGCAGATTAATTTGCTTTTAAAGAAAAAAACCTAGGTTATGAATGTATTTTATTTATGAATGAATTTTAAATAAACTCTTTTTTTTACTAATAAAGACTTAAATCTGTAAATATTGATCTAAATAATAATTTTAATATATAATAAAAACGTATTTACTTTAATTAACTAATCCAAAACAAAACTCAGCTGTAAACTTAAAAGGAAAATGAAATTTCTAGCAAGAAAACCACGATTTAATATTTTATTATTAATATTGTTTGTTTCAAATATTCTTCAAATAATATATTTCGTTAAAAATTTGAACCGTCGCACAGTGGGGTATATTAGCGATCTGGGCGGCCAAAAGTCACTTTTAAAAACATTGTCACAGGTGTATGAAAAATATAGCAATATGAAAAAGAACATTTTTTGATGACACACAATAATTGTTAACCCCCCACGCTCATCTCACGTATCTAATGGTCAGTCGCAAAGTTGTTGTTATTGTGCGTTCAAATGTTTCTCTTTCGCTGTTCGTTTAGTACGCATACATTTCAGTGATTATTAGTATTTTTTTGTATGACGCGTATACAATTTAATAATGGATTGTAATAGAGCAGGTAAGAGTGTCTATTTTACATAGATTTAAGTTGCAATAGCTAACATATTTACTTTAATAAAACTAATTTAAAAGTGCCTTGAAATGGATTTTTCCTTATTTTTTTTAAATTCAGGATATTTAGTTGTGCTTCCGAACATTTCCCGGCAAAAATTTTGTTTGTAGTTAATAGCTTAGCCTTCTTTCTTTATATAAATTGAAAATAAATTTGCAAATTTTTGCTCTTTTTAAAGAAATCGCTCTTTTCAGATGAGTCAGCATAATAATGAAAACTGAACTACGTACTGTTTTTTGTCTTTAAAAAACAGGAATGAGATTGGTACCTCGTAAAAAAAGCAAACCTTTTTTAACAGAGACCATAGCCGTGTTGTTCCCAGTTGAACTCAATAGAAATAGCAATGAAAAATCGTCAGATGAGGAAGAAGGACTGTGTCCGGACGAGGAACCATGGCCATCTTTCTCGGACTAATATCTTTTTAAATGATTTTTTGTACGATTTTCATTAAATTTTTTTTTTTACTGATTAGTCTTTTTTACTCCATATAGTACAATAAATTAGTCAAAAGGCATATTTGGAATCGATTTAGAACGAAAAATAATATTGGCCGCCCAGATCGCTAATATACCCCACTGTGCGTCGACTCTTCAGGTTTATGAAAGGACAAAGAAATCCTGTAAATCGATATTTTTGTATTAAGCTACGTTGGTCGTAGCGAATTTTCGTGGTCAAAATTAAATAAATTCATGGTATTGTACGAATTCAATTAACAAAACAATAAACCTTCTATTAAATATGCCATTGTCTTCCCAAAAAGGTTATTGCTCCAAAATCAGACAAAATTTAAAATTATATTTTAATTGAAATACTTTGCCATAAAAGAGCTTATGAAAGATAATTCAGTTAAACACCATTTATATGTATGTGTATATATATAAATATTAATATAAATATATATATATATATATATATATATATATATATATATATATATATATATATATATATATATATATATATATATATATATATATATATATATATATATATATATATAAATATATATATATATATATATATATATATATATATATATATATATATATATATATATATATATATATATATATATATATATATATATATATATATATATATATATAAATATATATATATATATATATATATATATATATATATATATATATATATATATATATATATATATATATATATATATAAATATATATATATATATATTTGTATATATATATATATATATATATATATATATATATATATATATATATATATATACATATAAATATATATATATATATATATATATATATATATATATATATATATATATATATATATAAATATATATATATATATATAAATATATATATATATATATATATATATATATATATATATATATATATATATATATATATATATATATATATATATATATATATATATATATATATATATATATATATATATATATATATATATATATATATATATATAAATATATATATATATATATATATATATATATATATATATATATATATATATATATATATATATAAATATATATATATATATATATATATATATATATATATATATATATATATATATATATATATATATATATATATATATATATATATATATATATATATATATATATATATATATATTTATATATATATAGCTGTATCGATAAAATAGTTTAAACGATGTATAAAAATTATTTAACGGAACGCAACTCTGCATTATGTAGTTTGACGTTAGGAAATTGAGAATAAAGAAATTAGCAACTGTGCTCCAACGATAGTTTTTCTTCTACTATATCTATTGTTCTTTTATAAAAAATATCAACACAGAATACAAAAGTATGCTGAATTTCCTAAAATATATTCAAAGAAGTAAAGTATTTAGATGAAAATGGATATAATTTTTACATATTAGTTGAAACTCTACAATTATTTTTTTTTGTTTACGTATACACTAAAAAATTCGTAAAATACTTTGAATTGAAGTATTTTTAAAAATTCATTATCTATGAAGGTTTAAAAAATAAGAAACCTGTGTTACAATACAGGTTTAATAATACATGTTTTGGATATCTACCATTACAAAAATGCTTAGCATTGTCAATTCCGTGACCTGGATAATAATCTAAATGACTTTTTTATGATTACTACTAAGATGACAAGGGCACATTTGGAAATAGATGGTCAATTTACCCTTTCCTTCAAACAATCATTTTCCATGCTACACATGGCAGGTGAATCGCCTTTATATTGAATATAATTGAAATAAGGTATTGGAGTGTCCATTACCAATAAAAGATGAGCATATTAATATGTTTTGTGCTGTTTTTTGCTTGAATAGTTTTTTGGGTTTTATTTACCAGCATGCAATACTTTGTATCTACTAGAATCAATGATAAAAATGCGGTTTCTTCGTTTATTTATTTCTATTGTTTTAATAATAAAACAGAAAAATTGATAACGTTAATGCATATTTTTCAAATTTTAAAATGTAAAAAAATTGGTTATAATTTACTTCAAATCAACCTTCAAATCAGAATTTATTTTATTAACTTAAAAGGCGTCTAATGTCTAATGAAAATAAGTTAGAAAGAATTCTTATAAGTAGTAACCAAAAAGCTATTTAACGTATAATACTTTCAATAAATTTTAGGTGATGTTGCCGATATATTTTATTAAATAATTGTATAGGTATTTGAATTAAAAAATAATAAAACTTATTGATATTTTGCCAAATGAAGATTTTTTATTGGACCCATTACCGGTATGATTTTTGAAAAAACAATCATTAAATCGAATTGGTCTAACTTTATGATTAAATTTAAGGAAAAAAGCTTATGTTACAGGTCTTAGGCAGTATTCCCAACTAGACTTTTCGAGCTATATAAGTATATAAATCGAGGCAAAATATGTCTACAGGAAATATAAATTGCTAAGCATTCCATTCAAATTGATTGAAGTCTCAGGTTTTAATCAGCTACAAAAACTGTCAAGGGTAAAGCGATACGCTTGCAACCAGCACATTTAATTTGGTTAGCGTGCCTTTGATGTTGCGGGTTAATGGCATGGAATACTTTTCAGTAGTAGTTAGAAACGGTGAGAATGAGAACCATTTCAACAATCTTATTTTCCCCAATTAAATCACAAAGAAGTGCCCTTGAGGTGGTGTTTTTTAAAAAATAACACTTAAATTATTCAAAATTATCATCGTTACAATTTAACCTTGGTGGATTTACATTTCAGATTTTAATCGCCTATAACCACCCTATTTCCTAACAGAATTTGATTAAAATAGAACTGATCAGATCGTCATTTTTCGTATCAACCTTTTAGTTAATAAGCATGTGAAAATACCTATTCTTAATTGAAATTCTTAGACGCGATTAATGAAATAAAATAGAGTAGTCATAAAATGAAATAAACTTTTATAAAAAAATAAATAAACACAGTAAAACGATTTTTGTCGAAATCAGTTCCCGTCACAAACCCGATATTTCACTCACAGAGTATATAGTTTAAGGGTGTATAAATCACTTAAACAAGCCATGATACGCCTTAAGTCCAGCTATATGTTTGCCTCACTTTATGCAAAAAAACCATTCTTAAAAACAATTGACCTCGGATGGTATTTTTTTAATGTTGAAAAAGAACTACTCGAATTTAACATGTAATACCCCCCTCCCCCCATAACAACTTCAATCACTCTAGTATTGAATCACTACTTTAACCGGATAAATAAACATATACATCCATAAACGTTCAGGATGCTTGTATGATATAAATGGAAAAGTTTTCTTACCACAATGTCATAACAATATAGGGCATCCAGCACCAAACGAATACTGACACGATAGTCACAGTCATGCGAAGTGTCCTGCTCCTGGCTCTTTCGATGTTTCTGATATCTGATCTCCTCAGCCTCATTCGGCTTCCTTTTGATGGATAATTTATTTCTGTAAAGAAAACGTTAGTTACAAATATTGAATAGACTGAATAATCGGCGTATTAAAATTTTAATGATACTTGAAGTTACTGAGACTTAAATATTTTCCTGATACAAAATATGAAATATGACGTGAAAATATCTAAAGAAAAAAAAAAACAAGAATTCAATATTTCCGTTTTGTGTATAATGTATCCAAATATAATTTTATGTAAAACGAAAATTTCATCAAGTGCGTAATTTAATTAGGAATGTAGAAATAAAAGATTTTCAGAGATATTAAAAAAATGCTTTCGAGCGCTCTGATATATACGAGTTTCAATATGATTTTTATTCTTAGAATATTAAAAATTCCTTTATGCTAACGTAAATATAATATTATTTGCTTGAATACCACGAGGATATAATAATACTTCGCACTTACTGAGAAGTGGTTTCTAAGATTTCTCATTGTTTAACTACTTACGGAGTTATATCAAACGGAGCCTAGAATAAAATTTAGAATATTTGAACGTACAAAGTATTTTTTAGATAAGATCCTTATTATTACACAATAATATTTTATTCTTTCCTAAAATTTGAAATCCTAGAAAAAACAAGTTTCCGAGGTTTAAAGGGTTACATGTAATGAAGTTAATGGTGAACAAATAGCTAAAACACTCCTAATGGAAGAGTAGGTACCTACAAGGTAAATATATATTCCCAACATCTCAATTTTCTCGCACTAACATCACTTACTCGCTTCAATCGGAGTCACAAGTGTTCAGCAAATATGATATCCCAACAAGATTGAGATATTCGAGATATGATTTTGTATTGAATTCGAGTAACTTGGCATTTTTACAGCAAATTTATCTTCAGCAAAGATAAATTTGATATTTGATTTTTTTTAAATAGGTTAAATTTTAATTTTCCAAATTATATTACTGCAAACAGGTTTTGTAAAGCATTTCAAAAAATTAAAACGTGAATCTTTACATTATATTAGACGCATAAGCGTAATGGTGTAAATCATTCTAAATGCCATGTAAACTTCCGCTACATTTTCGGGTCCAGTACAGACATTCATGGCAATATAAATATGATGATTATTCGTAAACAATAAATATTTATAAAAAAAATTATTTGAACATAAAAATACTATCGTTTGTTGAATTTAAATCCGATTTCCGTATTTAATCAATCATGCAAAGTATTTTGCTAGTAAAGATAAAAATAATTTGGCATCAAAATAATTATCACCGTAAGAATGCTTATAAGATAACATTAAATATAAAGTACGATCCACCGCAATGTTTAAATGCTCAGGGTGACAGTAGTAAGAATGTTACTATGACCCAACAAAGGGATCCTAGCACCGACAGGATATTGCCCTTTCTTGGATAATTGTAGTATTTCCTGATCCCTTTAATGGAACCGTATCAACACAGATGTGAGTTTTGTTCGACCTACCAAGCCAGTATCTCGCAACATTAAATACTTTAAAATGATTTGTTTGCTTGATTTAATATTTCCCATTTTTAAACAGATCGATGGTCGATCCAGCTCTGACGTTTTTATTATTAATATAATCATTAACACCCCGAAATTTGCTTCCATGCGGTTCAGAGGTTGCGAGCTCAGTTTTTGTTAACATGGCATTATAACTACTAAGTTTATAAAAAAAATATATACATAATTAAGAATATCAATTTACAATAATGTGCCTCAGTGGGTTTGCTCATATGGAAGACACGTCTAACAATACTTGTTTTTTTTTTACATTATAATAAAAGTTAATTGTTTATGCCATGCGATCAAACAAGACATGGTCGAACGATACAACATATTTCTGATCTCCCATTCTCCATTATCCAATTATTAATAGATCTTTTTTACAAAGTTTCGTTAATAAATGACTTAATGAATAATGGAAGCAGACTGTATAACTTTGTTGCTTAGTAATTGAAGTTCTTTTAATACGTACCAAAGTGCTATGACTTAGATTTTTTAGTTTTTTTGTTTTTGATTTTGTGGTTCTCTGTACGTTTCCATAAAGTGTGTTAATGGTGATTTAAGTGCTAAGCTGGGAAGTGATTTTGTGATATGTGAGAGTCATTCTTAAATGTACATGTTAGGATTTTTAGCGTATGTTGTTTGCTGTCATAGGTTATAATTTGTTAAATATTTATTCTTGAAAGTCCGTCTCGGAAAATAAAGTATTATTTTTAATATTGATTTTTGTAGAATAATTACAATATTTATAACTGAGTTACGTCTAATACCTCAACCATTAATCTCAAAGCGTATAATAGATTTACTAATAATTGTGTAGTAAGGGTATAATACTTATATATATATATATATATACATTCTGAAAAATAAAGAATGGATACTTAGGGATTATGGATACTTTGTGGTCTCACTGCTGTGCGGATGATACTCAAATTTCAAATGAATACCGGAGGAAAAAGATGAACTCGTTGATTCTGTTAATAAGTAGGTACATTGAGAGAATAGGAGAATGGATGGCTAAAAACAGATTGACATTAAATCCGTCCAAAACGGAACATCTCTGGATAGCCACACCTAAACGACAGAATCTGATTGATAACACGACACCACCCAATCCAAAGAGTACCACTTCACCGGCCGTCAAACTGCTGGACTTGTTCTTAGATTCTGATCTCTCCTTGAGACTCGAA
>NW_028282413.1:0-35180 GCF_059751285.1 Brachycentrus maculatus | reverse complement strand
TCCCAACCCCAACCCCAACCCCAACCCAACCCCAACCCCAACCCCAACCCCAACCCCAACCCCTAGTCGATCGAAGTTGATTCTGAATTGATAATGAACAATTTATTTGACTATTCCTATCACTATGACTATCATCACTATTATATCACTGCTTATATCTGTTCATGACTATTATATCACTGTTTATGCGACTGCTCTATCACTATTGAAATTCAGTAACCCCTTTATGTATTGCACTTTTAGAGATAAGTCTTGATTATATTTTATTATTTATGCATATTATCCGTATCGCCATCAGGAGTACGACAGAATGTATGTAATCACGCGAGTTATATGCATTGGGTCGTATTCACTTATATTTATATTACATTTACATTCAGAACTTCAGCATTCAAACTAACATTCATGCAGGATTCACAAGAAGCTATGCCAAGCTTAAACATTCTATGCGTCGGGTAGGTGTGCGCAGGGAAGAGCTTCTTCCTGGAAAGGTACACAGCTGATGAATCTGGCGAAGAGTTCTACCGCATCTACGCTAAAAGAAAATAAAAGGCCACCATATTTTTCCATGAGCTGTCAATCGACGAAGAATTGTATCTCGAGGCGGACTACGACGCCATCATCTTCTTCGCAGATCTGAAGCATAACCTCAACACCTAAGAGAATATTTTACGTTGGCTCGAATTGAATTCGAAGAATAATGGCAAAAACTTGTTCTCTATCCCCGTGCGAGTCATTGTCATCAGCAAAAGAGAAACCCCCAATGCCCAAAAATGGAAGCAGGCATTGTAGAAGTAGCTAGCATGGATAATAGACCCCACCCAGGTCATCTACTACGATGAGGACGGCGACGAACATGAGGGAAAGCTAGATTAATTCTTTAATGCTCTCCTGCGTCACGCTGCAGAAGGAATCAAGTGCACGACTTATGTGTACTGGAAGATGTTTGGGGTTTCAGAGATGCTTAAGCATTTACAGACGAGTTTTAAAATTTACGGAAAAAGGTGCTATGAGGCTTACTACGGGAAGTATCGGAGCAATTTGCCAATAAAGAAGACCTGATTGATTGACTAAATTATATTTTTCATCGATCCTTGTATATCTAACGGATTTCATTCCGCTCTCAAATATCGGATGCCTCTCCCAAAAATCGTTTCATGGATTTATGCTATGAGGCTTTATGATATTAAATAAACTGGCCAATGGGTAATGCTCCTGATCGAACAGTCGACCAGCACTTCATGGATTCCTACCATCAAAAACAGTTTTCATTCTTGCAGGAGGAGCCGCTCTTTCATGTCGAGGACATTAAGTTCCCACTTTCTACAAAGGGGATGAGAGTTGTCGATGCGACTGGGAGGCGTGTTAAGCTAGCAGGAGGCAACTGGTCGGGAGGTCATATGTGCCGGCACACAGTTGACGGGCTCTAGTGTAGGCCCCTCCGGGATATTGCTGAACATATTCGATACGAGTTTAAAATGAACTGCATCCGCCTGACTTACTCTTTGCAGCTCTACTTCGACAACAACGTCGTGGATACTAAATACTTGCTGGCGAACCCTGACCTCCAAGGAAAAACCAGCATGTAGATATTTGATATCACTGTGAAGACCCTCACTGATGTGGGTTTGATGGTAATTCTCAACAATCATACCTCCACCTCGCAATGGTGCTGTTCCAATAACGACGGGGATGGGCTCTGGTGGTCGAGGCAGTACCCAGAATGCAAGTTCTTCGAATGCGCCGAGGACTTTGCCAAAAGATACGCCAACAATGAAAGAGTTATCGGAACCGATTTGAGAAATGAGCTTCGTAAGGCAAACGGAACGAATCCCACTTGGGGGGATGGTAACCCGTTGACCGATTGGAAGAGAGCAGCAAAGATTTCAGCAGAGATCACGTTAAAGCATGCCCCGCATTGGCTAATTTATGTAGCAGGCCTGAACTATCAACTTGATTTATCCTTTGTCAAAGAGAGTCCTCTTGAGCTTTCAGTTCCCAATAAATTATGCTATACTGGGCACTTCTATGGCTTTTCCTGGCCGATTCCTTCGTGGACAGTCTTTACTTATGAAAAATTCAAGAAGAAGCTATTTAACTCTCAGACTTATGTCCGAGCGCTGGGCTATCCGTTTCTGTTAGGGTAGTACGGCAACAATCAGCAAGATATCCCTTGGAAGTATCTGATGGCCTACATTGCAGAAACGGATATCGATTGGACGTACTGGGCTTTGGATGGATTCAAGTGTGATCGAGACAAGGATTAGACTTATGGAGTCTTCACGAATGACTTTGGAACTGCCAGGCATCCGGAAATGCTTGACGATATGATCAAAGTGGGCGTGCCTCCAAAGGCGCTGGCCAGATATCCAGAAATCCAAGCACAGAATGGAGTTAAAACCAGAGTATCGACTTCAATTAGCCCCAATCATGCATATCAGGGTCCAGCTAAAGATATTTCTGGCTCCAAATATAGCAAAAAACATGAAGCAGAAGATGACAGTAGCATTCAGGTTGTAAATTAGATCATTACTGGCCCTCATATTTAACAGAAAGTTCAGCAGGGGAATCAACAACCAGGGTACAGTCAAGTTGGAAATCAACAGCCAGGGTACAGTCAAGTTGGAAATCAACAACCAGGGTACAGTCAAGTTGGAAATCAACAGCCAGGGTACAGTCAAGTTGGAAATCAACAGCCAGGGTACAGTCAAGTTGGAAATCAACAGCCAGGGTACAGTCAAGTTGGAAATCAACAGCCAGGGTACAGTCAAGTTGGAAATCAACAACCAGGGTACAGTCAAGTTGGAAATCAACAGCCAGGGTACAGTCAAGTTGGAAATCAACAGCCAGGGTACAGTCAAGTTGGAAATCAACAACCAGGGTACAGTCAAGTTGGAAATCAGTCAAAACAACAAGTTTACTCAGGTCCCCAGTCTAATCAAAGTAGCTCTTCATATCAGCAACCCCCACAGCAAGGTCAGAACTCTTACAATCAGCAACCTAATTACAATCAACAGCAGGGCTATAACCAGCAACAACAGGGCTATAACCAGCAACAGCAAGGCAATTATAACCAAAATTATAACCAGCCACAGCAGGGCTATAGCCAGCAACAAGGGTCCAACTCATACAACCAGCAGCAAGCAGGATCGTAGAATCCAAAGCCAACTGAAAAGAACCAGTAGAAATAATTAAGCGCACAATAAAAAATAGCGAGAATGTACGGCGCATGATTCCTCTCATCGAATTTTAATCAATATTACTATGAGAATTTGATAACATACTTGCATCAATTATAAATTTAAATTGTTAATCGATTGGTACAGCTCAAATGCCATTATAATCATCTCCACTTATCTCTCTTTCTTTCTTCTTACTTCTCTTTAGTCTTGCATAGCTCTTCCTCCAGCACACTCAAGAGTGTCTTATACTTTTTGAAGACTTTGCGCTCGAAGAATGACCACTATCTCTCTCTGTGGGTCACTTCCCCTATTTCATCCCGCTCCAAGGCTCCTCGATTCTCATCTCCTCGATTGAACTGCACATGCGAGTAGGATTATCTAAATATCTTGCGGGCTTCCTATGGGTTAATTAAGGATGAATAATTTTTGAGTCCCGAAGTGTTATTCACGTTGTAGATGTTCAGAATCCGGTTCATGTTCTGCTTCACGAGAACATAGACTTCTTCGAGAAGAGAGCGATTGATTTAGTTCTCCTGTTGCACTTTTAGAATGATTTTATCTTTGAGGACAAAGCATGCGTAGAGTAAGGTCTAGTAATCATTGAGGAGCTGCTTCTTCACACTCTTCCACATATAATTTGGCTCATCCTCGTAATAGTAACAGTTTAGGATATCCCAGCTCTTCATGAATGCAGTGTCTTTGGTCAGTAACGCGTTTTGCATGTATTTAAAATAGTATTTTGTCATTTGGTAGTTCATTTGGTCTTGGAAATGCTCCAAGTTGATCGTGAATTTGCCTTAACGATTCATTTGCTCGAGTCTTCGGAATAAAAATTACTTCGCCTTCTGTCTGTTTTCTCTGGTACCCAAAAAGCTCAGTGTCATATTTTTGCGAGGAGGGGTAGGATCAAATATCATCATTTTGATGGCAGGAATTTCCCTTTCCAGTGCATTCTTGACACTTAACAATGAGGATTTGTGGTTGAGCTGGGCCAGATACAAACTAATGTTAAAATTATACTCCTATTTGCGGTTGGGCTATTCGAAGAAGTACATTATTTCCTTGCTCGTTTTCTCGATTTACTGCCGAGTGCCGATAATCGTAATCTACTTGTTCTTCTGTTGAATGTAGAAAAATGGGTGGTTTATCTACTTAAACGGCGACTCCCTGCATATTCTGAATTAGGCCATACCTTGCTTTTTTTTCAGGAAAGTCATGTTGTTTACGATTGTTTTGATTTCGTAAGGGTTTAGAAATATCCTTTCGACTTCGAGAGCACTCAATCTATTTTTAATGTCCTCAAATGCCTTGATAATGTTATCTTTGCTTCCTTTAATAAGCAGTTTGCACTGGGTTTCCAAAGAATAGCACTCCTCGTTCAGAAATCTGCGATGGTAGTGGACTGCAACCTGGTTGACTTTTTAAATTTGATTGACACCCGCATATCCGTGGCCAACTAACTTTTTGATAAATAGCGCAGGGATGGCGACATAGGCTTCGGTGATTCCCAGCTAGATTTGGAGTTCATTTATGATGGAATTGGTAATTTCGATGATTTCTTAAAATATCTTGATCTGCTCCTCGTTGCCAATGATGATGACTTCAGTGCTTTTCAAAAAAAAGTCCGTGGAGCTCCGGTTATTAATATCAAAATAGATCTGGGCTCCGATCTTTTCAAATAAGATATAATTGCTTTTCAAAATCAGTTGGATTTGTATTTTGTTCAAGAGGATGGCTTTTTTTTAGTTTTTGCTTTCCTTTTCCTTGCGATTCCCGAAATTGTTAATCCTTTGGA
Organism: Brachycentrus maculatus; assembly: GCF_059751285.1. Taxonomy (NCBI): domain Eukaryota; kingdom Metazoa; phylum Arthropoda; class Insecta; order Trichoptera; family Brachycentridae; genus Brachycentrus; species Brachycentrus maculatus. The sequence goes on along the minus strand of NW_028282413.1, from coordinate 30,203 downwards.
GCAACTCTTGGTTCTTCTGCAGAAAGACTTGGAACTTTTCCATGGCCTTTCGATTCAGCTCGTAAAGTTCGTCCTTGCGCCGATTAGCTGAGACAGCCTTAGTGCCGGAGGTTTTTTTGTCTTTTTTAGGAGTTGCTTCGAGATCCTACTCGTATTTCTCCTCTTTTATCATCTCACGAGCTGCCTTTTATTCGACCATTTTGATAAACTGATACATCCTCTCATACTACTCGCTGAATGGGAGAATATCCTCGTCTGATTCTTCTTCCAAGCTCCTCTTTTTGGAGTTGTTCATTTCCTCCACCTTCTTCACCCTCAGGATTTATTTCCTCTCTCTCTACACCCTTTACTTTTCCATTTATTTTTTATCGATGCATTACTTGCAGTAGAATGCTTCTTCCGGGATGTCTTCTATGGGAGGGTCGAGGCAATACACATGAAAGCCTTCATTGCATTCATCACAGATTATCAACTTTACATCGTCGTCTTCATAAGTTGTATGGCAGAGCTAGCAAATCATGTCTTCCAAGCGATCATTCCACTATTAACTCGTAATTTCAGTCGGCCTCAGACCTAAGTATCCCTTGCATTTTTTGGTACCGCATAGGCACTTGGTAAGGGGAGTGTTGTAAACATCAAACTGATAATTAAAAGTGAGCTCCTCATTCTCAGGAATGTCCCGGAGGGCAAATATGCCTATGCAGATTTCACCCAGAACATTCCATTTTTGAGTGATGCAATTGGGCTAGCAAGAGTGATTTATGAAACGGGCTAAGTTTCCTTTATATGTGGGATCAATCACCTATCCCTTTGATGTTTTCATGAGATAAGTGCATGCAGACTTTGAATACTCCTTAACTCGCATTTTACCCACTTCGGAGTTAATCGAAAACACTTATCCAATATACTGCATGATAAATTCCCCCCTCTTTATAAGCTACCCGGCGCAGAGACCCCATCCCTTTCCCCCAGCTGGAAATGGGTAGACATATGCATAGTCATGCTTCTGAAACTTTTTATTTTCGCAAAAATCACCGCAATTGCAGATTTCGTCGTCGCATTCCATTGAAATCATTCTGTTTAAGCATTTCTCCCCACAGTTATAGGAGACGTTGGTGTATTAAGGGCTTCTTCGAATGTAAAATTATATTTACTTGTCTGACTCAGCACGAATTCTGCAAAGGCAGCATTAAAGATCATCATTTTTTGGCGCTTTTCTTTTACGGTCCAAGTATATATTCTTTTTAAGGGGCGTGAAGAATTTCAAGCTGTCCTTCAGATACTTCAACCGAATCGGGTTCGATTTCATCAGTGAAACCATCTAAATTTTAATGTCAAGGAATGATGTGCATGTCTCGTTGAGACAATAAAAGAATGCTTACATCTTTTTTTATCGATTTTCGCTATTAAGGAACGATCACGATTTGCTTAGGCTGCTCAGGCTCTTCAATCTCTATTTCTCCTTCCTCTATCATTTTTTCTTGATTTTCGTGACTCATTGAGAATTCAAATATATAAATTATATGATATTTCATGCAATTGCCAATCATGCGGAACTCAGAACTCGAACTCAATACAGTATAGATTGATATTATTGGATGTAAATTATTTCGTTAAAAAGTTTTTATAGTTTCTTCTTTAATTTATCCAATATCTTTCATAGAGTTGCAAAGCTATTATAGTCACCCTATTAGTACCATTCTTGAGTTTCCTTGCAAAGCTTATGTTTAACCTTTTCTGGTCTGATTAGTATGGCATCTTCATAATTATGGTAACTTGCAATATGTGGTCTGCTTTCATTGAAAGTATGTGTCAATTGTATCCCTATTTTAGCATTCTTGTCATTTAGCAATGCACCTGAATTCGCTATAGAAAAGAGTCCAATATCTTATAATTCCTGAAATATATTTGAAAGTAGAGTAATAAAATTTATTAACGATCTTCAGAGAGAAACAGGGAGTCGTCAAGTATTTAGTTTTTGGGTTTTATAAAAGAATTTCAAATCTGATAAGTTTTTGTCTTTGATTGGGTTCGTCACTACTATGGGCTGCTTTCCTTCAAACTGGCTTTGAAATTATGTTTGAGGAGCTTTCATGGAAAATTTACTAGAGCTTTGGCTGCTCTCTTTCTTTTCTACAGTAAATGAGTCATCAGCTTTGCTTTATAATTAGTTTCTTGCCTTTTTTTTATCTTCGATTGCTTGTTTTAAACTCCACTTGCATTTGAGCGCCCCATAAAAGGCATATTGGCAGCCCTATGAATATAAAGAGTATTTACTTAATTTTATCTCTCCGACAGTCTAAGCTGTTCGAGTCGAAAGGGGCAACTCTCTTTTCCGAAAAATTTCCTTTATAGGTGCTAACTTTTGATGAGTGGATGGTGGCGAGCAGTAAGGACTGAGATTGGCGGTGATGATAAACTTAAACTGGGCCATAGTTATAAAACTATTTTTGGTACGTCGTCATGGGCATATTGAATCGGTTCGCCGCATATGAATGCTATCTGCTTGGATCCTTTCGGCGTTCATAATCACTCTGATTGGGCTTCAGAAAGCTCGCCTGGTCTAAATTGGTAACAATATCGTACTTGTTGTTTGCAAGCTAATCTGAACATTCTTTCGTACGTCGCTGCTGCCGAAGTTTGGCTTTCTAAAATTTTAGCAGCTGAAATGCATTCGTACCTTTGGGTTTGCTCTTTCAGTCTTGCGCTCGCCAATTTGTAATTTCTTGGCATAATAGTATTTTCTGATCATCTAAATTATGCACGAATTACTTCGAATTCAGAGAAGCTTTCGGCAATAATCTTCTCGAACAGAACGATCTTTCGGTCTATTTCTTGAAGGTCGAAAGCATACTGCTGTTCTAACTACAAGGATTCAACCTGAGGGGACTCATACGCTCTGATTTAGCCGATGAGCTATTTTAGTTACTTTTCAATTTCGTCCTAATGTATTTTCCGGTGCAGGAGAGTGTTGCTCTGATACTTTCGGAGCATTTTTTGGCTCAGCAACTCCTCCACTCTCTTTTCGTATAACTAAAGTCTTGTTAGTTATGTCTTTGGGGGCACTACTGCTATCTGCTATTTTTGCTCGGGAATCTGCAAGGAACTGAGACTAATTTCATTGGCCTTTTAGCTCGCGAGATTTAGACAATTGAAGGATTAGATGGAGGTGTTTTCATTTCTTCTTTTTCTCAGTATTGACAGCTTGTCGGTGCGTTGAGTGGCTTTCACCTCTTGTTTGTGTGTTTGACCCATGATATTTTCCCTAGGAAACAAAGTGTTTATCACATGGTGAATTGCTGATGAGTTTCCCCTTGGGCACGCATTTGGAGAGTATCGAATATTCCGGGCTTTTTCCAGCAGTATACTTCTTGAGTTCATTTTCGAACTGGATCTATCATTTGTGTGCAGAGAAGATTGTGCTGACATATTTTCCTTCATTTAGGGAAATTATAATAATTATTCTTCTTTAGTCATTCAGCAATTAGCATAGCTATGCGAATGTTCAATCACAAAAATATATTCAATTAAGGCAGAGCATCAGAGAATTGGTGACTCTTTTTGGTGATTACTGATGAACTGAGTATTGTAAGTTTGCTGCTGATGTTCAGAATTTTGCTAAAAATTGTCTTTCTCATATCTGAGTTGCGGATGAGTAATCTAGAATTACATCGATGAAGATTCCACTAAACAATTTCAATATTTCCCCATAATAATCAGCTTCAGAAACTGCAAACAACAAAATAAAGTAAGTGTACTGGTGACAAAATATATGTTAATCAGAGTAATTTACATGCATAGAAGCACGCACTGCAACATGGGGAGATTATTTTAATGAAATTAATTGATTAATTTATTGCTGAGAGTTGATATTGGATTGGATGGATCTATCATCAACAGCATTTTTGTTTTTTATTCTTCTGGTTGACTTCGAGCTTCCCGACTTTCTCTTGATCTCCTGTTTTTATGCCCACCCCTTGGCTTAAAGGAATGCTACCATTTTGGATTTTATCGAGGATGCCATTTGAAACTCTTTTGAAAGCCTCCTCCACCCTGTGATACTATTTGGAGTTAATTTATAAAAAGTTGAGCCCGTTTTCTTTGGCGATTTTCTCTCCTTACTCATAGGATACGGCCCTTTCATTTTCTAAGTCGTTTTTATTGCCGACCAGTAATATTTCCATGTGCGGGTTGCCATTGGTCTTGACCTCCTCGAGCCAATTTTTGATATGAGCAAAGGTCTCCCTCCTGGTGATGTCGTACACTAATAAAGCCCCGATGGCGCTACGGTAGTAAGATCGCGTGATGGACCTGAAATTTTATTGGCCGGCTGTGTCCCAAATTTGCAATTTGATGTTCTTTTCTTTGACAGAGATGGTCTTTGCGCCGAACTAGACCCCGATAGTGACATCATGAGTGGCTCTGGTCTTGTTTTAGATAAATTGAAGGACGATGCAGGACTTTCCGACTCCCGTGTCCCCAATCACGATGAACTTGAATAAGTAATGGTATGAATTCATTGTTAATTCCCAATTATTATATCGCTCAAATATTCAGAGCTTATGTAGGTTTGACAAATAGAAAATAATATATGAAATTAACGCATATTATTCTCGATAACTCTCAATTACAAAATTGAGAAATTGAAATGAATAAGTTTTGTAGTTCGAGAATGGACAATCATCTAATTTTGTCTGCATTTTTGGACTTCAACAGCTTCTCATAGATATCGTCCTTGTCTTTGGCCTTGCTGACCTTGGGCTCCGATTTGAATGAGCTGGAGGCCTTGATAATCTTTTCCTTTTTGAATCTGCTATCCTTTTTGAGTTAGTTATACTTCTAATGCACTTTCGTGGATACCTAGAGATTATTCATGTAGGATTTCGAGTTTTTTCTTTTGATCCCTGCGTCCTGTATGATCTTCATTGAGCTTTCCCGATCACTCTTCATTTCGTTTATCATCGCGCCTGTATTCTCTTTCTGCCCTTCGCCTACTGAGTAATGCTACTTTGGTCTGGTCGCTTCTTTGGCGGGCAAATCCAGTCGGCCATAGTCTTCAAAGACGATGATTAATGCCGTGACGTTATCCATAGAGTAGTGGCCCATAGAAATGTTCAAGATTTCGGAGCAAGCTTCTCCGATGTAGTCATTATTTTTGCTGCGGACTTAGTGCTTCTGCCAAAAACATGAGGCAATTTGATCATTCGTGAGCTTATCATAGATCCCATCTGAGCCCACCACAATGAAATCGTGTTCTTCGTAGTTTATTTAGAAGTATGTTATTTCAGGCTTGGATATCAGAACTTTTGGATTACCACCTAAGCTCTCGAGCTTTGCCTATATATCTCCAAATGATCTTGAAACTGAGAGCTTTCCAGGCAGTATCCTGAAAGGCCCAGGAATGATCATCCCTTGCTTGGTTTTGAAGGAAGTCTGATAAATTTTGCCATTCGCTTTCTCGATCCGCTATCTTTATGATGCAAGTTCAGGCTTATGGTCGTTGGAGAGCGAGTACACTTTTGTTCCCAGGTTTGAACTGACGATGGCTCGACTGTCACCCACATTTGCGATATAGCATATTGAGTCGATGATCAAGATCACAATTGCGCAACTTCCTGATCTTTCTATGGGGGATGAAGCCTCAGCGAATTTGGTAAATTAAAACTAGGCTTTTTGAACCCGAGCTTCAGGGCCTCAATTGGCTGAGCTGGGAAGTATGTGTTCTATGTGATCTGCATTATGAACTCGTTACAAATTTATGGAGGTGATCTTTGAGGAAGTTGGAACAAGCAGCCCCTCCATGACCATCAAAGACTCCGAAGTAGCTGCATTTTGGCCATCGCCCCTTATAGTTAGGCTTTGTGATGTTCATTATGATGGAGACTCTGTCCTCATTAAAATTTTTGATCGCACCCTGAAAGGTGTTGACTGCATAGCCCTTAATGATTCCATTTCCTTTTTACACAAATTTGACAGAATCAACAGTGGGTATATCATTTTCTCTTTTGTTTATTATCATTGTGAGCTCCTTATTTGCTTTCTGAAATTAACGATAATATTCAATTGAATGAGAATGCGTATTTGATATACTGCCAACCGATATCGATAGAGTTCTATAGGTGAGGCCAGATTTAAAAGGCATCTTAATGACTGCCTGAATCAGAAAACACGGAATGGAACTCGAAATAAATGGCTGGTAGATTCTGCACATGCAAAAATATTATGTTTATGGATACTGATTTAATTTGACCCGAATCAAGTTCGATTGTATCCATTTCCCCCTCTTGTCCTTTGCTCACCTCTGTTTCCCCCTCTGTTATCTCGGTTGTCCCGGTTGTCCCGGTTGTCCCGGTTGTCTCGGTTGTCGCGGTTGTCTCTGTTGTCTCTGTTGTCTCGATTATCTCGATAGTTGCTATTGTTTCCTCGGCTCTCTCTGTTTCCGCCTCTGTTATCTCGGTTGTCCCTGCCCTCTCGGTTATCTCTGTTGTTTCGGCCGTCCCTTTCTTCTCTGGGTTTGTTACGTCGCTCTTCACGATTCTTCTCCTGCTCTTCCCAGGTTTATTTGGTCAAGAATTCAGGGTTATCGAGTTTAAGAGGAGCGTGATAGCCAATGGACTTTTTCTGGTCAGCAGTGGGTTATTTGGTAAGGGTCACTTCGACGATGGTCAAAAACCTTTTTTGCTCAACTTTGAGAAGTCCTTCTTCCTTGGGCTCATAGACATCAACAACTTCTCTTTCAGTGATTTCAATGATCTGGTGAAGCCCTTAGACTCGCCTTCGGATGACTTCAGCGACCCAAAGCGCGCGTTCGATTAGTCGATCAGCAGCCTTGACAGTAACAAATCCTTTTCCTTCACCAATGAAGAGCTTGAGGGCTCTGGTGACGTAGCGGCCTAAATAAAAGAGTGAAGTACCATAGGTGGGGCTAAACTTCATGAGGATATCAGTTTCAGGCTTGTCTTCTTTTGCCTACTCTGCTCGAACACGCGTGTACTTGGCTCTTGTTGCCATTGCTCCTATATATAATTATGGATGGTCTAATATTAATTATTATTATTATTTTTAATCTCACCCCATCCCACTCCTCATCTCATCCTCCTCCACCCTATCTTCACTGTGCTCTGCGTCATTCTGTCAGCCGCCTCAATTGCCTGTGAGAGCAGCCTTCTGTGCAGTCATTGAGCCAAAATCATCTAATTTTATTATTTTCGGCCAGTTCGATGCATTGAGGAGGTTTTTATTTATTCGGAATAATCCCGAAATCATTCGCCTTACGTCCCATTGCGGCGCATTGTTCACGGAACTTCCTTTGAGCAGCTCACTGCCAGGTGCGATGCATGATTTGGAGTTTGGTAATTGGAAGAATGAAGGAGATCAAGCTGCGAGAATAATCTGCAGATTATTTTCCTGCTGTGAGCAGTTGTCTTTTGTGAGAATAAGGAGTTTGGCTGGATTATTTTATTTGACAATTTAATTGAGTAAATGAATAAGTGGGGAAATATATAATAGAATGAAGCATTTTAAAATTTATTGATTAATGAAAGTTAAATGTTGATTAAAAGTGGTTTATCTATAAAAATATCGAATCAAAATGGAAAGGACCTGAAGAGTTGTCATGAATTGACTGTATGTGGCTTGGCAACTCGACGATCCGAAGAGATCAAAGACGTGGCAGAGAGAGATGAATGCATGATGATGGGTATGCAGAACATCTCCAAAACCCCAATATTCTTGCTTTAGTTCAATAAGTACTTGCATTTTTAGCTTAGAACCCTTTCTGATCTTTGCACTCATTGAAGAGGCTCAAATTAGTCTATGACAGTTGTACTCTCAATAAAAGGTGGCTCCTCGAGGGTGATGGCTTTGAAGATACTGGGATTAGCTTCCTCCTGGCTAATCATCGCATTGCTTCAAGGACCTTGGGGCTTTGCTTCTTATTGGGGATCCAATTGTTCAAAATCCAAGCCGATGCCTCCAACATGTTGCGGGATGTTCTTGTACTTTTTGGGGAGACAAGGGCGTGGCAACTGTGAACAGTTCCTTCATTTCATCTTGTGATTGTCATGGGCGTAGTCAGCAGTGATGATTCGGATCAATTTAGGCCCATGACACTCCGGACATAACATTAAACTAAATCAAATCTCTCAATAATTGATATTGTGATCATTATTTAAACTTCTATTATTTTATTCATTTAATTTAATTTATTCATATTATATCTGACCATCATCTGATTACCCTAATTCATATTTCGACTTATTCAATTCAATAATTTATATTTATTAGTTTAATATTTATTAGTTTAATATTTATTAGTTTAATATTTATTAGTTTAATATTTATTAATATATATTATAAACGATTAACTACATATTTGATTATCTATTCAGCGTAATATAATGATTGTTTTTGATATTTTTTTATTAGTTAGTGCTTCGCTATTATCGATAATAAGTATCTTTTAATGAGCAGCCCGCATGTTCACGACTCCTCGGCAACTAAAAGACCATGCACAAATATGTAGTTAATGGACCGAGTTGGCAGCAAAGGGAAATACCAAATGCTCATCCAAATTATGTTCTTCATGATCGAATTCGAAACAGGAATTGCATTGTTAGGAACTCCTTTTTTTTTCCTCAATCGCAAGTTTAACTGTTCTGCCATAGGGCTGATGACATAGGACTGCAAGAGCTTTGTCTGCCAATTATCCCCGAGCCAATGGAAGGACTACTTGGACCCGAATGAAAGCTACATCGAGTCCATTGCAACAGAGTTCAACGAATACTTATGTGCGGATACATTCTATCTTGATTTGGTGGCAACTTCGACCTATTTTGGGGCGTTTGTTGGCTATTGCTTCTTTTCATTCTTTTCAGACAACTTCGGGAGAAGAACCACGATGATCATGAGCTGGGGAATTGCCACCTTTGGAACTTATATGCTAGCGTTCAGCCAGAATTTGGCTATGGTTGCGATTGGCTTATTTTGCCTTGGGTCTGGAGCCGACGCTGCAATTAACTTATGCTTTAATTTCCTCAGTGAGGTTGTCGAAGATTAAACTCGCCAAAAATATTCAGTGCTTCTTCAGCCTGGCTTCGCAATAGGGGCATGCACTCTAACCACAATCTTTATATGGGTAAACAATTGGAAAGTAGCCGTAATTATCCTGCTGGTAATACCGAGCAGTGTTTTACTTTTTTTCATTATCATTTATCTTGAGGAAACTCCCCAGTTTTTGCTCAGAAAAGGAGTGGGCCCCGCATTGAAAGTGCTGAACCGAATCGGAAAGAGGAATTTCGGCATCAAAAATATCCTAGAGGAAGCAGACATCTTAAATGTAATGGAGCAGCAAGTTGAGAATAAAATGTTCCACCAGATCATTACACCTTTGGATCTTTTCATATTTCCCTCACTTCGTCTCAAGACCATCTGCCTCTTTGTTATAATCTTTTCGGTCTACGCTCTCTACTATGGGCCTGCTCTAGTCATCGATCAAATTGGCTTTGATATTTACGTGTCCAGCTACGTTGTGCAATTCTCAGAACTTGTGGTTTACATTCCTTTGTATTTTCTGATAGATAAAATACCCAGGCAGAAAGCGGGAGTTACACTTTTTGCCCTCTCAGGAGTTTGCTCGGCCGTGCTTCTCTTTGTTACGAAACCTGTCGACTGCCAGTTTTGCAAAGAAGCAGTGTTAGAAATCATAATAATTGCAATATTCCGGTCAAGTATAGCTCTTTACTTCATAATCAGCTATATTTACTTGGTTGAGCTGTACCCCGCAAGAGCACGAGGGCTGGGCATCGGAATAGCCTCCTCCTTTGGCACAGTGGCATCTACTTTGAGCCCAATAGTGCTCGGGTATTTTTCGAGAAACTCCCTAAACGTCAATATAATATTTTCGTCGCTGGCCCTCCTGAGTGTCGGGGTATGCACTTTTCTACCTGAAACTTTGTCGGTTGCGCTGGAAGACTAAATCGAGTAGATCAAGATCCAGAAACTGAAGTACCAGAAACTATCTAACTGCGAGTCGTAAAGCTATGCTGATAAACAATGAAGTCATTAATGATGGCGTAGTTTTAACAGCTATTAACTTGAAAGCAATATTAATACTCATTTATAACTAATAATTGCTGCTTTTCTTTAACAATATATATATACGTACGGGAAATGCATCGCGCACAGCACCTCATAAAAACCAAAGATTTATCCAAAAGGAGGTCTGCCGAAGGTAAGGAGTACCGCAACGACCCTAAGATACGTTCCGACCTCATCGCAGAGCTGAGTTCAGAAATAAGGCATTTAAACATCGTGAAAGATATAGACAATCTGGAATCTGACGAGGTGTTTAAAAAATTATAAGAAATCGAGACATTGGCCTAAAACCATCAGCTGAATGAAATAAAGTTAATGTCCACTCTCGCGATGGGCAAGCGAATTCTGAATATAGAAGTTGAAAAGAAAAGAAAATAAATCGAAAGTGTAAAGATAATTTATAACTCAGAAAAAATAAAAAAAGAAAGTGATCGAAAACTATTTCCGGGAAAACCGTATTAAACAAGTCGACTTCTACGAAGAAGCGGTTAACAAGCTCGAAATGAACACCTTAATTGTCGAACCCTACTTGTCTGGGAAGGCCTTTGTCGAATCGCACCGCCTTTACGATGAAATCAGCCTCCAAACCAACCAGACCTATAAGGAAGCACTTGAAGAGTGCGAGTATCTGAGCACAATCAAGAAGATAAATAGTATATTTTTTCAGAACTATGGCAGTTCGGCAGAAAAGACCAATAAAATTATTTTCAGTTCGATTCCTGTCAGGCTCTGCATATTCTTCATAGCTTTGCTCCTCTTGCTATGCTTTATCATGAACTTTTTCGAAATTAGCAGAATTTAATATGGTTTATTAGCTTTAAGCATTATCATAACCTCGCTGGCCCTATGGATTTCAACGTCAAGTTTCTTTGCGAAGAATAATGAGAACTATCAGCTGGCCGAAACCATCTAAGAAATCAAGGAATTTTTCGTCGGCCTCAACAAGTTCAACGAATAACGGGGAAAGAAGTATAGGTGGAGCTGCCCCAAGTAATTCATATACTTGGAAGTAATTTTTTAGGCCAGCTTGAGCATAACAGATTGAGGAAACAGCCCATCAATGGTAATAATATGATACTTTATAATTTTTTATTTAAGCGCAGTCTTGCTCATGATTTAAAACTGATTCAATTGATTCAATTTAAATATTCAGGGATGGCTGAGCGGACTGAAAAAATAGAAAACGATCATGCTGATGAGCAAGTATAAGTATCCGGGTCGGAGATCGAATCGAACTCTGAAGGCAATGAATAATTTGGGGGTAGCATATTTGTTTAAGATTAGGGCCCTCCAAGTAAATGGGAACAGCCAATGCCAATGCAGGAGGCAACTACGATGGGGCTAAAATAGGAGCCGGGGCCTACCAAGCTTCCGATTATGCACACCTCCCTGTGAGTCAGGAACTCAAAGAGCTTTTTAAAGCGATTCAAAGATATACACCTGCAATGCATGAGTTAGATTCAAAGCTCCGGCCATTCGTTCCCGATTACGTACCTGCTATCGGAGAAGTGGACGCATTTTTAAAAATGTAAAGGCCTGACGGGAAGCCAGAGACTTTGGGGCTAAATGTTGTGGTAAATGCAATATAATTAAGGATGAGCCCTGCTTGAATCAATCCGACAAAGCCAAAATCGATTTGCTCATGACAAATAACAATAAGCAATATCGCGGGGACAAAAACATAAAAGTCCACAGCATTGAGTCTGCCTAAAAGAACCCCAAGCAGATCTAGAGCTGGATCAACTCAGTGGCAGACATCCACAAGAACAAGCAGCCACCATCGGTTTCGTATGCCAAAAGGATGCCTGACATTGATAGTCTCATGCAGGTATGGCCTCAAGAGGTGGAATAGATGTTCAGCGAAGTGAGCATGCCTAGCGAGGATATTGACTTATCCTTAGAGTAGTACAGCAAGGTAGCATGCAACATTCTGGATATCCCGGTTTATAAGGATGGGGAAAATAACGTTGTGGAGTCTCTGCACGTGATGTTCACCCTGTTTTCCGCATTCAAGGAAAACCAGCATTTCCAGCAAGAAAATTAATCATATGCTAACAGTTGATTTGCATTTAATTATGAAGTATCTTCATCTCAATACTATAATTCATCATAAATACCATGTAGAACTAAATCTCAGAACCATTACTCCCCCCTCAACCTGAACACCTTTCAGAGATAAGCATCCGGGTGTGGTGCAACAACCAGCAAGCAACCCTCTCCATTAATGATTAATAGGTGAGGATTGGCCGATCAACTGTCAAAATGAGCGATGCCATCGGGCTAATCACTCGCAACACAAAGCAAAGTGGTTCCAAACTCTATCGGCTCTATAGCTATCCTAAAATTAAAAAATGTCTTAAGCAGTAAAAAAGATACTTAGAACACATATCGTTCGAAGTAATAGAACCTGAAAAACAGGAATACCTTTAAGGGATATTGATTGGTCAGATTTATGCGAGAGAGAAGGGGGAATCCACTAAAATATTAATTTGCTTTAACCCGAATGCTGGAGCAAACTCTCGCAAGCATTTGAACAGCATTATTTAGTTCATTTCATTCACAAACTTGACATATGAGATCTTCGAAACGCAACATCGTAACCATTGCAAATAAAAATTAATCGAACTCAAATAATAAGGCTCGGAGCATAACTATACCGCTGTAGCCATTGTATCTGGTGACGGCCTTGTACACTAATACGCAAATTCTTTCAGTAGTATCCCAGTGACCCATGTACCGGCAGGCAGCGGCAATGGGTTTGCAAAGAGTCAAATGTCAGAAGCAGGTGAAATATGCGCAGACTGGTAGAGTATATTCTTGGTGGTGAAAAACAAGAAGAAATCGTTTAATTTAACAGTAATCAATATTTCATGATAGAAATACCAATTGTAGGCAATATAAAGGCCGGTGTATTCGTTCCTGTCTTTATCATGGGGGATAATTTCAGACCTCGATATCAACTCCGAGTTTTTGCGATTCCTCGGAGGCTTCCGATTCGAAGTGTATGCGGTCTGGAGAATCCTCAAGATGAAGAGATACCGAGGGAAGCTCACTTATTCCCGAATTGCATCTTAAATGCCGTCGTTAGATATCGAATTGGAAAACAATCCCGATTATCAAGTCCTTAACGATACTTTCCTACACGCTATATTCTGTAACATACCTTATATCTCCGATAAGTATAAAATCGCACCATTGCTCTCTATCAGTGAGAGGTTCATCGACATGCAGATTCTTCAGGCGCAGTATGGGAGAGGGCAGCTCACCAAATACCTGCTAACTTCCGAGTCAGGAGCACATTTCGACCTCGAGAACCACATGCCTGCTGCTGGATACAGTTTTAAGCATGAGAAGCTGAAGAGTTTCCGGTTGGAGCCCTTGGACCCCAACGAAATGGGAGTTTTCAGCATAGACGGCGAGGCCTATCAGTCCCAGAAAATTCAAGCAAGCCTCTGCGAATAGACATTCCAAGCATTCGTCTGATTCACAATCTTGGATTCTTATTATTTATAAGCGGACCTCGCGTGATAATAGACAATCATCAAATTTTATCACCAATTAAATTGATATCAATTAAATTTATCGGCAGACGCACGAACACTCAGATGAGAAGATCAATGATTTCATCAAATGAGCTTGCCAGCATGAGCCAGGCAATTCGTGAGCTGTAATCATCTTGGAAATACTACATCGAGCGGCCAAATGCAAACAAGCTGCGGGCTGCCCACTCCGAACATAAGCAGCCTCTCACACTCAAGACCATCAACACCAAATGCGGTCACACACCCAAGATCAAGATCATCCTGACCCCCAAAAGAAAAATGAAAATCAATGTGTAGAATCTAATCGAAGCGAAATAAAGGGTCGAGAAGAAGTTCGAAACCGCGAGTAAAATGTAGCCCTTTCTGAATAGCCCTAACCCTGAACTACATCCGAAAAAACACTACATTTAAATAGAAGACATCATTAGGAACAGCTATATCCAATATATCCAAAAGACTCAACACTGATTTTCATTATTCTGATCATTACCATTCCCATTACCATTCCCATTCCCATCATTATTACCATTGCAGTTTGAACTGTCTACTCTCTTTCGTAGTAACAATGCCAAAGGCAACTATCTAAATTGGAAGCATGGCTGATGCAATGAACAGAATTTTATTGATGATGAAATTTCACAATCGATAGATCACTCAAGTAGGGTTGTTCAAATGTATTAATTTCTTACTTTCATGATATCCTTTGGCATAGCGCAAATTAGATGCTGTAAAATCTCTATCAATGAAAACTGACTGCTGGTTTCCGATGAATGTCTTTTTTTCAAGTTACCAAAATGTAATATGATATACATAATCGTAATAGTCATTTGGTGAGACGCAAATTAAAAAATGGTGAAGTTATGGCTTCGATTGTCTGCTGATTCTTCTGCAGATGTAAACTTACTGCTAAACTTTCCTAAATTCAAAAATATTTTTAGACTTTTGAGAATATTTATTTGAGCATTGACTGCTATCGTGGTTTGGAGGCTATTTGCGCGATCTGCAGAAATGCACAAAATTTTAAGACTTCTGACCATTACTGGCTGCTGGCGTCATCACGTTTCGCCCTTTAAATTATTTAAATATTTATCGCCAGCATTAAAACGCAACATACATGGCCAACAAGAGAATCCAAAAAGAATTACAGGATTTACAAAAGGATCCACCATCCAACTGCTCCGCCGGGCCCATCGACGGAGACAACTTCCATTGGCAGGCCACGATTGTCGGCCCGGAAGACAGCCCATATGCAGGTGGCGTGTTCTTCCTGAATATTCACTTCCCCACTGACTATCCCTTCAGACCCCCAAAATGCAACTTCACCACCAAGATTTACCACCCGAACATCAATGCGAATGGGTCAATCTGCTTGGATATTTTGAAGGACCAATGGTCGCCAGCGCTGACAGTTTCAAAAGTGTTGCTCTCTCTATCATCGCTGTTAACTGATGCGAACCCAGATGACCCGCTTGTGCCAGAAATCGCCCAGATATTCAAGACTAACAGGGCCAAGTTTGATGCAACTGCTCGAGATTGGACCAAGAGATTCGCCCAGTGATAAAAATATGCTAATGTGATATGCTTTATCCCTGAAATTGCTCAATTTGATGTTTGATGCATATTACGCATTCTATCCATGTATTCTATGCATTCTATGCATTTTAAGCTGTTGATTTAATATTATGGCTGCTTTAGGCGATAATTTAGATTGGCTGTCTGAAACAATAGCTAAGTGTTATATTTCTAATAATAGCACTATTTATAAATTTTAGCATACTTACAATATTTATAAGGCTGCGCTCATCAAGTTAATTGATCCATTTTAATGCTACTTTGAATTTCAGTAATCTAAATACTCTAAATACTCAAGATACTCTAAATACTATAAATATTCTAAATACTCTAAATAATCTAAATACTCTAAATCCTCGAAATACTCGAAATACTTTAAAATTCTTGAAAGCATATATTCCCCCCCAATAAATCTGGAATCCGATAAAATAAATATTCCTTATTTAAAATACTGGTACAGCATTGGAGCAATTGGAGCAAGTGTATTAATTAGCATAGTTTTGACTTAAGATATTATAACAATAAAGAAGTATATGCAGCAAATAGAAGATGATCTCTTGTTGTGGCTGAGGCTATTCCCCGACGATATTAAACCTATCCTAAACCCTGAATTAGTTATGATCGACGACTTTAGTAACGATGACGAACAGGCATTGATAGACCATCAAGACTCCTTCCAAGATCATTCCGGAATACAGTAAATGCACTTTACCATTTCTATGCCCTAAATCTCGCCACAATCAGCCAGCGAGAGTGGGCCGTGGATGATTAAGTAGGAAAAGTTGAACAACCCTGCAAAGAGATGCTCATGCAAAAAAAGTTCATGTTTGAAGTCATACTGCCCCTGCCATGCGCATGGAGACAAATGCTCTGACGAATGCGGATGCTTAAATTGTGAAAACATCATAAATTCATCAAAGTATCTAAAAAAGCCTGACCTGCCAAAGAAGAGTCGAAAATTGATGGCCGGTTGCACATGCAAAAAATCAAAATGCAACAAAAAATATTGCGAATGCTTTAACTCAGGGGCAGGATGCAATGATGAGTGCAAATGCGATGACTGCCAAAATCCAAACAACCCAAAGTAGAAACCAACTTCCCACAAGAATAAACAGCGCCATTATATTTCTGCTTGTATAGTTTGAGCGAGCATATTACACGTGATGATTTAACTTATACTCAGGTTAATCCAATTATAGTTGACAATCATACATAGTTAGATACATGCTGCATGTATTATATTTAAAATATAATCCAAGTTTGATGTCGTGTCCTCAGTTCTGAAGGGGAACTTCGAAGCTATTTGAGTTTGAAATCAAGTTCATTAATTAGTGCAATTTGAACTTCTGTTGTATTTGCTAGAGGATCTTCAAGGGTGACAGCTATAAAAACTCTTCTATACTTAGTTTCTATTGATTGAATTTGTGTAAGTTTTACTTTGTTGCAAGTAGGCCCTGATCTGTAGTTTCGACATGATTGACTAACAGTTTGTGATTGGAAGTTCTAATAGTTGGAAACAGAGCAGAAACTGATTGAGGAAGGTGATATGAATAATTTTTAAAGATCTCTGATTTTGAGCTAATCGATGGCAGAATGTCCTCGTTATTGCCCTTTTGTTGCAAGGGGCGTATATTTTTCCCGAGTTTCAGATCATTCCCCGAACTCATCACGGAGCTTTGAATTATCGACTTTCTCTTGAGTGCAATGCTTTCATACGAGTTTCCTGAGTGCTGATTATTCCGCAGCATCTAACTGACTTCTTATTTTATCTGCAGCATCTTCTCCAGCTCAGTAACCAGAATCATTTTCGATTTCTTTTATAGCCTACCCCGAAGGTTTGAAAGATTAAAGGAAAGCCGTTGCGGATACTATCTTTGAAAGGGTTTCGGAGATGATTGCTACGCTTTGCATTATTCCTCTAATGAGATGTGGAGATCCTATATCTTCATATTTTGAGTGTCTTTATCTGCTTGGGTCCTTTCGGGAGTGAGAGATTCGCTGGTGTTAGTCTTGAATATTTTTTATGTTAGCATCTGAGCTTGATTACCCTTCGAATCTTCGAAGTGGATTGCCTTTTGAGGAATAAACTGAGAATTCTTCTTTTCCCTGGCCTTTAGTATTTTAATAGCCGGCGGCGTCTGAAAGCCTTTGATTTTATTGTCCAAGCCCAGTTCTGACTCGTAAACACTTTAATTCTAATTGCGGTCGATTTGCCGAATTGTATTTTTTCTGATGATCCTTAAGTTGGCTTTGCTGGCGATAATCGATCTAAACTTGCTGTCTGCCATTTCTAGCAAGTACTGCTTTTCTTTATCTTTCAGTTCATTCGTCAACTCTAGCTACTATCTTTTCAATGAAAAAAACCCATCCTTTTCTTGTTTTATTCGCTTTGTCAACTGCACGATCTCGAGCTCAAACTACTTCTTTCTATTCTTTGCATTGTTTAGCCTTTAACTTAATTCCTTGAGCTTGTCGTTGGTTTAGAGCAGTATCATCTCAATAAATTCAATGTTGTTTCGAGATTATACGATTGCCTGCGAATTCGTGATTGTGCTTTCGAGGTTGTCAAGCGCATACTGGAGCTCTTCTTTACTTGTTTGCATTCTTTTCATTTTTGTGAGATAGTATCGATACTTTTTCTTGAGGCTTGTCAGCTGGTCGGATGTGGCATTTTCCAGTTTGGCCTCAAGCCTCGACACATAACTGATAAACTGCTCCATAATATCGACATGATAGGTCGATTTAGCAATAGTATGGATGGTATTTCTGCTCTTTTGGCGTAAAATGGTCTTTTTCAATGGCCCTACCCATTCAGCTTCGTTATTCTATTTTTCTTCCATCGGAGATATTATAAATTCTGAATAAATTGCCATGACAATTATAAAAGGTATTTTTTTAATTAGTTTTATTCTTTGCTAAATATTTCAATATATTTATCCTATCAAGGAGTAATGGAGCGCAATACTTAGTTGAATGCTTTCTTAGGGAAGTTTAATTAATTTATTCAGCCATTCTGCTGTGCTTCCCATTCGAAAAACCCTACTTTCATCTGCATTGATAAGAGTTGTGTTAAAAGGGGCCTTATATGTTCGACCTGCTTAACAATCAAAGGGTAACACAAAAATCACGATGCCATATAAATGGAGGAATTCATGTAGAAAGTACTTTCGAATGATGCCAGTCGAAGCAATAAAGTCATTTTTAATGAGTTACTTAAAAAAATCGACGATACTTATGAACAATTGCTCAAAGTTGTTGCTGATTTTCACGAAGAATGCACAAAAATGATCAAATCGTATACTTTAAGGCAAAATTAGAATCACTCAAAGCAAAATTTAGGCGCTTTAAATGATTCCATATTTTTCACCTTTAAATAATGTAAGTTTGACTCACTTTAGCATATGAACAATTCTGTGAAATAAGTCATTCCGCAAGTTATTTATGAGCAGTATGATCTAAAAATAAAACCCCAATCAAAAATGCAAGAATGCGAACAATATTTAAGATCCATTTAATAAGAAATGGCACATATTTCACTTAGTCTGGAAAGGACGCTGAAATAGATAGGTTCAGCTTTGAAACTCACAATGAATTTGTCTATACGTAACCCATACTTCTTTTAAAATGAGTAGTTCCTCTATCTAGGTTCTAGTTGCGAAAGCCAGCCGTCCGGAAAAGGAATAAAATACTATAAATAAAATAGGGCTTTATTCTATGGCACTTTCGAAAATGGGCAAATGTCCGGATTCGGATAGCTTCATACTCATTGCGGAGATTACTATGTTGGGGAATTCGCAAATGATATGAAACATGGGTTTGGCACTTATGTTTGGAGTGCAGATAAAAATTCATATAGGGGTCAGTTCATCAATGGAAAAAGATGTGGAAAAGGTATATTTAAATGGCCAGATGGTAGTTTTTATTCAGGCGAGTTTAACAATGGGCAACAATAAGGTTATGGAATTCTGTATCGTGCAGGAGATTCGATAGAATACCAAGGGCAATGGAAGAATGGTATGTTCCATGGAAATGGAATTCAATACTTCGAAAATAATGAATACTTCGAAGGCAAGTTCCACGAGGATAAATTTCACGGATAAGGCATCCTTTACAAATCGGATAGCATTATTGATGGTGTTTGGAATAACAATTAGCTTACCACGATAAAATCCACGAGATCCGTGAATTAACTCGATGTTTCGAAAATCTGATATTTATACTTGGTTTCAGATGCAATTACCGACTTTGTTTATTGTTAGTGTTTAAAAACCCTTTTGGATTCACTTAAAATACACTCTAAATAATTCTGTACCATTTTTTATTTCATTTATATAGATGCTTTCAATAATTAAGATTATCTCACAATATTTTGCATTTCTTAACAGTAAATTTCGGTTGAAACATATTAAATTAATCAATATCATCTCTATCGTTAAATCGTTAATGCTTTTCATTTAAGTTTACTTCCTCCCTTCTATATTCAGGATATTCAGGAGCTATCAAGAATCTTATACATATCATTCAATATATTTGTGTCAAAAAGCCCCATAATGCTATATCTATATTTGAATTAATTACATTTTCAAATGACTGATGCCTAAAAGAAAAAACAATGGCCAAAAGGATTCGCGGAAAAGCTGCTGGACTGCGAAATTCAGTACAAATTGTCAGATGCGCCATCTTCCGATCTGATTATGGGAATGATGAATCTGTATCACTTCGGCTTGGAGTATTTTAAGTCGTTACAGAGTTATAAGCATCTGTACTTTCAATTGAAGATTAATGAAATTCTGATGTCTAACAGTAGCATAATTGCGGAGAAGCTTGGGTCCTTCGTAGGCAGCGCTTCAAACAAAAATAAACAGCGGGAGGATAAAAACGATTTAGTAGAGTTATCAAAAATCAGTAAAACAGATTTACTTAGCAAGAAGCAGCCCAATGACAAATTATAAAGAAACGACAGCCAAGCTCAAATATCGGCTAAGCGAAGGGAATAACTTATTTCGATCACACGATCGAGCACCACTCGCTAAGCCATCAATCGGATTATAAGCGAAACCAAAATAAAGCATATTGTCAACAATGAAAAGACCATGAAGGAAATTGCAACTCAAGATTAAACCCTCAACAAAAAACTAGAGCTCAGGACTGCGCGGAAGAAGGTTATGACCCAGCACGAGCATAAACTCATTTCAACTCTTGAGGAAGCAATCGGCTCCAAGCTCAAAGGACCCTTTAAACAATAAGAAAACGGGGTTATAAACTCGTTATAAATTAAAAATCATGAAAAAGGTTGACTTTGAGTGAAAACAAAAGAATGATTCATGGTTACATTTTTCTGACATAATGTTTTACTACTTTTAAATAATTTGATCTGCAATATTGCATAATGTATTTATCAAATATTTCGAAAATGGACCTCCCCAAAATATAATCAGAGGAGAATATGAAGGAGAGCCCAAGAGCTCCTGATTTGATTGCTTTTGATGAAGATGGAGAAGACATTTAGGAATTCTATAGCGAGTATAGTAGCCAAATATATAAAGAAGAAGGCTCTGTCATTTCGGATGAAACTGAACAGCGCAAAAAGTAAGTCAGATAAAAATTCAAGTAATATTTGAATAACAGGAAATCGTTAGGATTTTTTAATGGCAAGAAAAATGCATAAAGTGAAGGATTGGATGGGGCACTTATTGACCAACTGGGCTCAATCTAAGGAGTAGAGCGCTTTAATAGTCAAAAGTAACAGTTTTTAATAATGTTCAATAAGAAGCCATAGAATGCCATCAGCGAGTATATTCGACGAGGCATCATCGAAACTGACAGCCCCAAATCAATCGCAGCCTATTTGATAAAAGTCGAGGGCCTCGATAAAGAAATGCTCGGGATCTATTTTGGCAAAAACAAAGAAGATGTTTTAAAGGTGTTGCACTCATATTGCATACTTTGCAATTTCAAAAATGTTTAGTTCGATCAAGCGATTCGGCAGTTGTTGGGCAGATTCAAACTGCCAGGGGAATCACAACAAATCTAAAGAATATTTTGGGAGTTTGCATTGGCATACCAGTAAGCGAACAAATAGCACCATGAAAGTGCAGATGAACTGTTTCCTTTGTCATATGCCATCATTATGCTGGCAACCGATGCTCACAATTCGAAGCAATAGAAGAAAATGTCGAAGTAGGAATTTATAAAGAATACGCAAAGACCTTGCCCTTCAATATCTGCTCAGTACTTGAGTTAAATCTATGAACGCATTACCAAAGAGAAGTTTGAAACATAGTCTTGCTATATAGAAGAGCTTTATGCTCGCCTAAGAGGAATTGGCAATTTGGACTTCCAAAATATGCTTAATCTGACCAACGATCTCATGAAAGGTGATGTTTTCCTGAAAACATGTCGGAATACCAACAAGTTTGTGCAGAGAAAGATATACCTCTCTGAAGACTAAAAGAGGATTTAGTGGATTAACGATCCAAAAAAGGGAGTGATGAGAGATCCAAGGTTCATAGAAGTTAAGAACATCACGGATCTGACATTAGGATTAGGATCCGCTGTGATGAAAAAAAATAAAGTTCCCAAAGAGTTCGATTCACTATGTTTCACAATATAAACAACAAGCCGGACTCTGGATTTAAAAGCCAAGACAAATCTATAGCGAGTAAAATGGGTGAACTACATCCGGGGAGTTCTGATACGAAGAAGAGAAGAGCTGAAAGAGGAAGTTTAAAAAATTGCCGAGTCGAATTTGCATCGTGAACGAATAGAATAGATTTGGAATACTGATATCTTTCCAGATTGGGATAAACATTGGGACTACAAAAAGAAAAAACCCAAGTAAAAGAGTGTGATCGTGAGGGGAATTTAAGCCATGTGCTGCTGCTTTAGGGATAATTCTTCGAAAACTGAAAACCTTTAGCTAGAAGGAAATGCTTCGGGATTAAAAATCAAAGTTTCTTTGCTGGATACTTTATGGAAGTTGGGCTTGCCGAAGAATAGTCGCAAGACTTTATGGCCACTTGTTATTGGGAATAACTTAGCATTAACCCCGCATATGATTGAATAATTGAGGAAACGAGCGAGGAAAGTTCCATAATTTAAGATATTTGCCTTCAATGCGGATGTAATTGAAATGGCCGAAATCGCGCGCTAAGTAAGACCAGATTTGCCACCTGTTCGAGACTTGTTATTAGTGAGCTAAATATTTTATAAAGCGATTCCCAAGACATCTGGCACCAACTCTCTACAAAGTTTTATCAATTCACTCCACAGGTATCACTTTCTCGCATTTTATAAAGGAGACAAATCAGAAATAGAACTCAGACTAAAGCTCTTTGAGTTCCTGCTGGAGAAGAACGAGCCAAAAGTAAAAGACCATTTTGAAGGCTTGAAGCTTGAAACAAGAATGTATCTGGTAAGTTGGTTCTTATCGATTTTCAGCGACTGTTTTAATCAAGATGATGATTTCTGCCTTCGAATATGGGATAATTTTCTGATGGAGGGTGAGATTTATCTGTTCAAAGTCGGCATCGCTATTGTAAAATATTACAAAGTGTAATTGAAGATGTGCACATTCCATGAGGGGCTTAAGATTCTGCGATTTCCAAAAGACACATCTCAAACTCTGTTCTTCGATATCCTGTAGAATATCATCGATGTCAAAGAGTAGTACTTTAACTAATATGTGTAAAAAGAAAGCACGCCATCATAAAAACCAAGGTTCAATAAATCCCACTCGAATGATAAATTTCATGCATTTCCAAACGATAATCTATGGCATAATTTTAATCATTAGTTTCCTGAATTTGCAATTTAGTATAAATATTTTCTTTCATTCCTCTTATAATTGCTATATCAAAGCCAATGGTGATAGTATCACTTGGGAGCTTTAAATGCTATTCAATCATTTATTAGTTATTTATGTCGCCTCGTAACGGCTTACAGCCCTTTTAATCTAAGAGTTATGCTGGCTAGATTTCCATTGGACTTGATCAACCATCGCTTCATTAATCTTCGTTAAATTGATAGATTGCGCTTTCAAATATTCAATCTTCTGAATTAACTCCAAATTTCTTGTCTGAGAGCTTGCACTTTATTTGATATTTGACTATTTAAAATTAAAAGCTCGAGTATTTTGGGAAGTAAAACAGAAATATATTCATCATGTTCGAATAAATAATAAAGCAGCCGATTTAAAAGCATAATTGCACTTTTTAAATCATATTTACAACTTTATTTACTATATCCTAAAATTTATTCTGAGTTTAATATTAATTCAACTCAAAGATTGGGAGCATGGCGAGCATGGCAGCACAACAAACTCTCTCTTTAAAGAGAATATCCAAAGAGGAAAAATAAATGACATAAAACCCTATTCCTAATGTTATCATCAAGAGAAAAGGTGATCTGTTCTTTCATTTTTGCATATATGGCCTATCTTCTCCCTTCTAAGGAGGACTTTATCATGGTAAAGTTTAATTGCATGCGAACTATCCGTTTGAGCCCCCAAAGATCCTCATGATTACGCCAACTGGCAGGTTTGAACCGAATCAGCATATATGCACCACATTTTCTCATTACCATAAATAGTCATGGTCGGCTGCATGGAGCATTAGGACGATCGTTTTGGGATTTTTATCATTATGCTCGAAAATGGCAGCGGAATCGGTTCCCTTCATTGCACTGATGCTGAAAAGCAAGCAATAGCAAGTAAGAGTGTGAGTATAAACAAAAAGAACCCTTAGTTCGTGGAGTTGTTTAAGAATGAACTCAAAAATGTTGGAATCAGCCTTGATAAAGCTGAGGCAGAGAAATAAAAACCTGCCCCTGCTGAAAAGGTTTAAAAAGAGGCCGATTAACCCAAATCAAAGACCGGAAAAGGTAAAAAAGAAAAATAAGAATTGAAGCCAGCGCCTAAAACAAAAAAATTGTTAAGGAAGAAAAGCCAAAAGCAGTAGCAGTCAAAGCAGTAGCAGTCAAAGCAGTAGCAACTAAAGCAGTAACAACTAAAGCAGTAGCAGTCAAAGCCAAATAAGTCAAAAAAAAGAACAAAAAATGATTTTATTCAATCAAATATCTCATTTGTCGAATCTGTGAATTAGAAATTAGAAATTAGCAATCGAATATACTCTAAGTCAATAAGATTGTATGATCTAATTGCCAATAAGTCGACGGCAAATATGCTGAATCTTAATCATTTCTGTCTCAGATGATCTTCACTCTTTATCGCAAACGACCATATATTTATTGTGATATTAATTATTATAAAGAATCGTTATCGGAATTATTGAGATGTGATTTGCAGACATACAAACGGATGCTCAGTGTTCAATCCTCATTGAGCTCGATTTCGTCGGTAGGGTCCACCACCGCGCTGATCCTAAAATACTACACTCCGCTCTGAAACAGCAGCTCATAGTATTTGTCCTCTTTGAAAGGGTTGTTCGTTTCTATGCGTTGACGGAGGTTTACTTGTGAGGATGCCGACCCTTCTTTCGCTGTTGCTGATGTTCTCCACGGCGTTGAAGTAGCAGACCAGAAACTACCGACCGAACACCACACACGCGCAGCCCAAAGAGACTTCGAGAAGCGTGAAAAGGATGACCTGCGTGCTGCTAAAGTCCTTCAGACGCTGTTCGGGGACGGCTATCAGGAGCAGCGAGAACGCCATATAAAAGGAAAGGGCCTATTCAATATAAACTCGGCTCTACCATCGCAATGAATGTGTACTGCATAAACATTTTCATGTTCCGCTCCCCAACGCAGAGTTTGACCAAACTGCTGTGCTTTTCTCGGCGAAGGACGCATTTATTGCAAAGGTTGCAGTGAAAAGTGCGCGGGCGTTGGATCATTTCGCAGACGTCGCAGAAGCCCTACTTTTGGTACCGAAGGATGTATTCGCTGAGGAAGAGGAGTGTTACGTTTCGAGGGCCTTCAGCTGCTGGTGAGTAATGTCCGACCTCATCTGTGCTTCCAATTGCTGCAGTTTGAGGCTGTTCTATTTGTAGGCGATGATGTCTTCGGCTTCGATTTTGGTGTGCGAGTTTCTGTACGACTCAAAGCCCGGGCTTCGGTGGAAGATACCGTACGTGGCTACGGCATACAAAATGAACAGCAGAAAGAAGATGGCAATCAGCAGAATCGAAAGCCAAAGGGTGTGACTCTAAGTTAGGGATTCGCTACTAAAAAGATAGTGAAATAAAGGTGCAGCAGAGCGAATGAAAGAGGGACCGCGCAATGGCAGAACTTCAGCATTCTCTATTTTAATATATATCAAATATAAGCATTTTCAGTCAGATTCAGTATAATGCATTTTGAGTCTTAGAACACACATACTAAGAAATTCACAAAGCCTCATTTTGTTCTATGATTGGGAATTGAAATGAGATATGATAATTCTGCTAAAGTGAGTGTGAGTGTGAGTGTGGAGATCAGCAAAGAATCTCATTATTGGGTCGAATGCGAAACAAGGAACACAAACAAAATGATTGATTAGTTCGACGGAGTTTGATAAAAAATGGGAAGCAAATAATGACTTATTTATTTAACACAGTACTCTGAATTCGATCAAAGATGAATTATAATATATTAATAAAATGAACATTCAAAACAGAAATCAGGGCAGAACAAATGCTGTATCTGTTAACACTGTGTATCGGCCGTTTATTGGGACTGGCAACTTCTCCCAAAATAAAAAGAACGAAGTCAGTGACAAAATGAAACCGGCTGCATCAACCTTAGAAAAGTATAGCTTTTAAATGAGCCCACTCATAAATATATCGCCAAGGAATGTATATAATAAAACATCGATAATTTGTACATTTTAATTATCACAGATCATATTTATTTGAGAAAGCTTCGAATATGAAAGGCATAAGCATTATTATTAGGGATTAAAGAAAAGTGGCAAAAAAGTAGAGGACAAAAACGTAAATTATGCCCAGCACAGTAACACTAATAAACAAAATCACAATAATTGTGAAGATGAAATAAGAATATCTCAGCCTCCTTCTAACAAATTACCGAAATCGTCTGAAGGCCGAAACTAACGGGGCATCGTCAACCAAGGTCAGCCAAAAGTATCCGAAAATTAGTATGGTCAGCTACAGAGACAAATAAGGCCTTCTTCTTGTAGACCATCTTAAAATCTTGTTTTTAAAAAATAAGGGCAGTGTAATAATGGAATAATTTATACAAAAAATATATAGCATAAAAATGCGATATCCTTATACCCAAAGTAAAGAAATTAAACGAAATTTGCTGTGCAATCGAATCAGTGCGCATCAGAAAAACGCCTTGTTCAATAACACAAACACTAAAGGAGCGAGGCAAAGATAGATGCGGATTTAATGAGGCAAATGAGTAAAATATAGGGTATCCATTAAGTCGGTTCACTTCAGTTGCCATACTTAGATACCGACCTCTCAAAGGCACTCGATAAAGTGAGGGAGCTATCGCAGTAATATGCTGATAAGAAGTAGCTTTAAGAAAAACAAAAGGCGGACTAAAATCATCAAATGAGTGAAATATTCAAATAAATATGCTGTAAGTTGCAAACCGCTATGCCAAAGTATAAGTAAGCGCATATGAGTGAATTGCAGAAACTGCAGTTTATCTGTTAAAAGGTTGGTCAACACAACCAAAAAAATTATCAGCTTGAGCAGATGTAAAAAAAACTGAAGTAACAAAATGCCCAAGTGTAAAACGAATTACATAAATTCCAATAAGAGCGACAACAGTTTGAGAAATTATTGAAGACGTAAACAACACTGAGACAACAAAATGCTAAATTGCAGTAGGAAGCATGTAAATTCCAATAATAACAAAAATACTTTGCGCAGACGTAGCAAACTCTGAAACAACAAATATTATCTTTGCAAACAGATTTGTCGAAGAATTTACTTCCAAATCGGTAATTTTAATCTAAAGCCATAAAAAATGATATTGAAAACCAAATTTTGTACGAATTGGAAATAATGCAAAAGTCCATACAAAGTTAGAAATAAATATGGAGAAAATAAAAGGCATAGCTTTTGAATGCATTGGAAGTCTATGAATCGAATTCCATTAAAAAGGAGAATCATACGACGATAATTAAAGGACTCAATTCATAAATTTAAATCCCTGAAATTTCTCACATATTCAAAGGCAATATTTTCGAAGAGGACCTCAAACTGAAAGAAAGAATGAAGGGTATGATAGAAAGTGTAGTTCATCGGAAAATCATAAAAACTTAACTGCTTTTCAAGTTTGATACAACGAACCTGCGACTTAATCCGCATCCTTACATCGACGATCACCCTAACTTTTTATTCATACTGCGTTTAGAAACGGGGAACGTTATCGGAGGATTTTCGGAGGCTCCTATTTCGTTGCACTCGACATAAAAAGGCAAAGTGGGCATTCTTTTTTCTCTGACAGAAAATAAGCACTTCTTATTAAAGAATACGCAGGCGTTTCGAGCGACGAGCTACGATCCCTACCACATTGTGATTGGCAACAGTTAAATTCGGATTAAGTGTGACCACTCAAAGGGCCGAACGGTCACGAGTCTCTTCGGAACTGCGCAGAACTTCTTCAACAATTAAGGGTTCAAAAAATAATTTTATACGGCGTTCAGAAGAACGAAGTGTAGTTTCTGAACTATGAAATTCATTAAATCTTCTTTTGATGGTTTCATATTGATCCTCAATGAGGAGTCGGCAATAAAATTAAAATTATCTTTTTAAAGCCATTTCCATAAGGAATTCCAATTTTCTCTTTAAAAGATTTTCATACTAAATGAAAAATATGGCATAATAATATGCAAACTTAAGGCAATAATTTTTAGACAGATTTTCACTTTCCTCCTTCGGCTTTCCTAGACCAATATATACAAATATATTGCGAGCTTTAGGCAGATACGAGTTCAAACTCATGCAATAGATTATAGTATAATATATTGTTGAATGCACAACAGCACAAGCAACTGCATTTGCGCAGTGGCCACTTTATCAGATCTCTATGTTTGCACTTAGAGAGAATGCTACTAACCTAAAATTCGTTGCAAATCCTGTTTCAAAACGATCCATCGGTACTCAGCAGATGAAAAAACAAAGAAAGGCCATCACACTTTTGAAAATTTCGATGTTTCTATTCTCTATAAAAACTTACGCTCGATCCTGAGGTTACTTGAAATAGTTATTTCAAAAATGAAATCCGGCTTTGGGTAATTTAAGATTAACTATCATTACTTTTCATTATGCTTCCTTTCATCAACTGAACATTTGCAAGACATCTTTAACAATACATTGGTCTGGAACTAATTCCTCGTGCTCAAGTAGCTGCATTACAATCGTGAGGCATTCTTCCTTCAATCCCCTTCAGCTGAGTTATTCGTCATGCTGGGAAAATTCACCGAAAAGAAATACGAAGAAATGAAGCAATACTTAATAAAATCGACTCCGTAATAGGAGCTACTTCTTTGCAACTTCAACATGATCACTGCGAACCCAATGAACGATCCGACAGAACTCGATCAATTTATTACATCATAGCAAGTGGCATTTTATGAATACTGCGAATCCCTAAAGAGCCTCGATGCAAATTAGTTTGATATCCATGAATACTTGATATATCGGTAACAATGCGAAAAGTAAACAAACGCCAAGGAAAAATATTTTGGCCGCAATTTCTCGAACTTCATGTAAGATAAATATTCGAAGTAGCCTGAGAAGTAAGAACTTTTCACATTGGGTTAATACATTAGGTACACGTGGGGCTAGTTTAACATTTTATCTGAAAGGCCATCCTCCGTTCACTACCTCAACCACTGGACAACTGCCTATGAAACATACTCAGGCTACTGCAAATAAATTGATGTCTAGGAGTCCTTGCTCGCCTTTCGCATGTGGAAGTAGTATGCGGCCAAGTATGTCTCTGAGGATCTGCAGGAAGTGAGGGATCTCTACTTTTTTGATAATTTTGTACTGGCTTACCTGAACGTGGTGACAAGTGCGAAGAAGTATGGGGAATATGGAGAGCTGGAAAGTCTCCCAAAATCCTGGCAATAATATAGAAATATTTAAAGGATTTCAGTCAGCTGCTTCTACAAAGTAAAAACGAACAGTATTAAAATTATATGGGTGAATACAGAAAATACTTTGCTTTCAAGCACTAATCGGAGAAGTTCCTAAGCCATATAAAATAATCCCGATAAACGGTCTACAACTTGAAGCTTTCCATTGACTACCTCAACGAACTTTACTTAAAAAACCACAAGCCATCATTGAAAGGCTACAAGGCGTACCTCCTGCAGAAGTAATAAGAAAATGCGCAGAAGCTCAAAGAAACTGAAGAATTGCACGCAAATATTAAAAAATAGCTGATGGAATAGTTGGGAGAGGACAAATTTTACGAAACCATATTCCAACAGTATACCAGTCTGGCTTAATTCTACTCGCTCTAAATCTCAAAGGAGAAGTACTATGCGTTCCGCAATTAATATCTGCTCAAATTTGACGAAAATCACGTAAGATTGGAGAATTAAGCACTCGCTTATGAGCGTGAGCAGCTTGCGCAGCTGGCCTAAAATGAAGAGCGAACAACAGAGACTGAGAGCACTCGGAAGACTGGGATAACTGCCAAGGTTGAACATAAAATCGAAGCGGATGAGGAAATGATCAGAATTATCAACGACCAGCACTCAGAAAACAGCTAGGAGAGTGACTATAATATCGAGCCAGCTTTGTGCCCATGCTGCAGGGGCCACCCTGACGATTGTGAAACAGAGCAGTGCCTCATGATGGGGTATTGTGTGACTTGCAGTCTGTGAAATAATGATGATTCCTGAGGAAATATTTGAATATTATAAATCACGGTACTTACTATATGCTTCTATATTATCAATGATTCAAGTTCAATCAGATCAAAAGATTCTGTTTGATTCTATCTTGGGGTTGGGGTTGGGTTGGGGGTTGGGGTTGGGTTGGGGTTGGGGTTGGGGTTGGGGTTGGA
>NW_028282412.1:32500-37416 GCF_059751285.1 Brachycentrus maculatus | reverse complement strand
TAAAGTAGTAGAAGAAGAAGAAGAAGAATAATAATAATAATGATAACAAAACTAATAATCATAATAGTTATGATAATACTGATAACAATGATTATAATAATAAGAAGAAGAAGAAGAAGAAGAAGAGGAAGAAGAAGAAGAAGAAGAATAGTTATCATAATAATAGTAGTAATAGTAATAATAATAATAATAATTTCGTAAGATGAAGAAAAAGAAGAAGAAGAAGAACAAGAGCAAGAAGAAGAAGAGGAAGAAGAGGAAGTCGAAGAAGAGGTATAGGACCACGAAGAATAGAAGAAGAAGAAGAAGAAGAAGAAGTAGGAGAAAAGTAGAAGAAGAAGAAGAAGAATAATAATAATAATAATAACAAAACTAATAATCATAATAGTTATGACAATACTGAATAATAAGAGGAAGAAGAAGAAGAAGAAGAAGAAGAAGAAGAAGAAGAAGAGTTATCATAACAATAGTAGTAATAGTTAAAATAATAATAATTTCGTAAGAAGAAGAAAAAGAAGAAGAAGAAGAAGAAGAACAAGAGCAAGAAGAAGAAGAGGAAGAAGAGGAAGTCGAAGAAGAATAGAATAGAATAGAAGAAGAAGACGATTAAGACGAAAAGTAGACGACGAAGAATAGAAGAAGAAGAAGAAGAAGAAGAAGAAGGATGATAATAATAATAATAATAATAATAATAATAATAATAATAATAACAAAACTAATAATCATGATAGTTACGATAATAATGATAACAATGATTATAATGATAAGGAGAAGGAGAAGAAGAAGAAGAGGATGAATACTTTTTAAAAAAATATATATATCTGCGTGTACACGCATCGACGTGTAAAAAATATGTATATATATTCGTAACGTGTATCCGCTATCGAAACGAAAATCGTGTAGAGAGAAGTGAAAAAAATTATGCGCGCCGACCATCTGGACTCGATCACTCGCCGTACCCCGCGCGGGAGTTACGCTAAGCCCGAATCCGCGCACCCGCCTCGGTCTAGTCGCTCTCGGGGCCGGGGCCGGCGAGACCGGGCCGCCGCGGTACTGTATGCGCGTCCGTAGTGGCGCGCTGATTTGCACAGCGTTCGCAAACCGCGGCGGCCCATCTGTCGGTCGCGTCGGCGGTACATTTGCGAAACTCGACGCGGCGTTCGCCTTCTGGCTTCGCCGGCGCCCGTGTCTCATCTCTGGAGTTCCGCGCGAGTAGAACTTGACCAAGAAATGAAAAAGAGTACGGTCGGAGGAGGTAACTCCCCGGCCACACCGTTGCCTCACGGCTCACGGCGTACGCGTTTTACGAATGGGAATTCATAATTTAGGCGACGACGACGCACTCCGTGTGATCGATCCCCGCCTGCTCTCCCCGCTCGGCTCTTCGAGCAAGAGAACCACCGCAGCGGCAAGGCAGAGTAACAACAATACACATGCCCGATAATGAGCAAATTGTTCTTTTATCGACGGAGTGTGAG
This sequence comes from Brachycentrus maculatus, assembly GCF_059751285.1. Classification (NCBI taxonomy): domain Eukaryota; kingdom Metazoa; phylum Arthropoda; class Insecta; order Trichoptera; family Brachycentridae; genus Brachycentrus; species Brachycentrus maculatus. Next base: position 35,938 of record NW_028282412.1, on the reverse strand, counting down.
TGTCACAGAGCGTGGCGCGGCGGGTGACTCCGCCGCGCGCGAACACGCCGTGTCCGAGCAGTGTCTCTCGGTTACGCAGCTAACCCGAAGAACAGCTCCCTGGTTGATCCTGCCAGTAATCATATGCTTGTCTCAAAGACTAAGCCATGCAAGTCTCAGTAAAAGCCGAATTAAGGTGAAACCGCGAATGGCTCAATATATCAGTTTTGGTTCCTTAGATCGTACACGGTTACTTGGATAACTGTGGCAATTCTAGAGCTAATACATGCAAACGAGGTCCTGACCGGCAACGGGAGGGATGCTTTTATTAGATCAAAAACCAATCGGCGGCGGGGTTCGCGCCCCGTCCGTCGCCATTCGAGATGACTCTAGATAACTTTGAGCTGATCGCACGGTCTAGCACCGGCGACGCATCTTTCAAATGTCTGCCTTATCAACTGTCGATGGTAGTTTATGCGACTACCATGGTTGTCACGGGTAACGGGGAATCAGGGTTCGATTCCGGAGAGGGAGCCTGAGAAACGGCTACCACATCCACGGAAGGCAGCAGGCGCGCAAATTACCCACTCCCGGCACGGGGAGGTAGTGACGAAAAATAACGATACGGGACTCGTCCGAGGCCTCGTGATCGGAATGATTACACTTTAAATCCTTTAACGAGGATCCATTGGAGGGCAAGTCTGGTGCCAGCAGCCGCGGTAATTCCAGCTCCAATAGCATATACTAAAGTTGTTGCGGTTAAAAAGCTCGTAGTTGAAATTGTGTCCTGCGGTGTCGGTCTACCGAATGCGGTACGACAGGCACGTCTGCGGGGCTTCTCGCCGGTGCGTCCACCGCCGGTGTGTCGCGGTCGTCCTCACGGTCGGCCGCGCGCCGAGGCGGGCCGTCGCGGCTGTTTACTTTGAACAAATTAGAGTGCTCAAAGCGGGCTAACACTTGCCTGAATATTGTACGCATGGAATAATAGAATAGGACCTCGGTTCTGTTTTGTTGGCTTTCTGATACCAGAGGTAATGATTAATAGGGACAACTGGGGGCATTCGTATTGCGACGTTAGAGGTGAAATTCTTGGATCGTCGCAAGACGGACTAAAGCGAAAGCATTTGCCAAAGGTGTTTTCATTAATCAAGAACGAAAGTTAGAGGTTCGAAGGCGATTAGATACCGCTGTAGTTCTAACCATAAATGATGCCAGCCAGCGATCCGCCGAAGTTTCATAATTTTAACCCGGTGGGCAGCTCCCGGGAAACCAAAGCTTTCGGGCTCCGGGGGGAGTATGGTTGCAAAGCTGAAACTTAAAGGAATTGACGGAAGGGCACCACCAGGAGTGGAGCCTGCGGCTTAATTCGACTCAACACGGGAAAACTCACCAGGCCCGGACACTGGAAGGATTGACGGATTAACAGCTCTTTCTCGATTCGGTGGGTGGTGGTGCATGGCCGCTCTTAGTTGGTGGAGCGATTTGTCAGGTTAATTCCGGTAACGAACGTAACTCTAGCCTATTAAATAGACGTGCAACCGGTATCACGAGGGTCCGCGTGCGCGCGTTCCGCGGCGCTCGCGTCGCGTGCGTGCGTCTCGCGGTCTTCACTACCGGCGTACAATGAAAATCTTCTTAGAGGGACCGGCGGTATATATAGCCGCACGAGATTGAGCAATAGCAGGTCTGTGATGCCCTTAGATGTCCTGGGCCGCACGCGCGCTACACTGAAGGGATCAGCGTGTCCTCCTTGGCCTAACGGCCCGGGTAACCCGATGAAACCCCTTCGTGATAGGGATTGGGGTTTGCAATTCTCCCCCATGAACGAGGAATTCCTAGTAAAAGCGAGTCACCAGCTCGCGTTGATTGCGTCCCTGCCCTTTGTACACACCGCCCGTCGCTACTACCGATGGATGATTTGGTGAGGTCTTCGGACTGGTGCGCGGAAGCTCGTCTCGGGCGTCCGACGCGTCGGAAAGTTTGACCGAATTTGATCATTTAGAGGAAGTAAAAGTCGTAACAAGGTTTCCGTAGGTGAACCTGCGGAAGGATCATTTCCTGTGTAATAATATATTTTGTAATATATATACATACTTGTATGTAAAATACACGAATCACGATGCGCGGCCGAGAGCCCGACATCGCTGCGGCGGAGATCGCCCTAGGGCGCCGCCGCGAACCGCGGACCCGCCGGCGTCGCGGGACGGCTCTCTCGATCCTGACGGGTCGGGGGACCGCGCCCGCGTCCGGTCGCGATTTAGTGATGCGCGTGTGCGTGTGCGCGCGCGCATCACCATTAAGGTTGCTATTTTTTGTTGTTTTGATCTTCTAAGGTCAGTTTGCGCTCGCGCGAACACCCAAAACGCGACGGATAAACAAGTGAACGAATGACAATTTTAAAATTGTACAATTATTACCCTGAACGGCGGATCACTCGGCTCGTGGGTCGATGAAGAACGCAGCTAAATGCGCGTCAGAGTGTGAACTGCAGGACACATGAGCATCGACATTTCGAACGCACATTGCGGTCCGAGCAAGACGTAGTTTGTCCACGGACCACTCCTGTTTGAGGGTCGCGCACGCAATGCGACCAGACTTCGCCGCGGAGTCTCTCACCCTCGTCCGCGAGGGGGGGGGGCCCCGGCGAGCGCGCTGCCGGCGTCGCCCGCGCCGCCCGACCCGCTCCGGCGGTCGGCGCGCGCGCGGGCGTCCGGTCAAATGTGTGACGAATTTCGAGCGCGCGGCCGGGACGCTAACGCGTGTCCGGGGGCTAGCGACGACGCTGTGAAACCGCGATCGATCCTTTTGCGATCTTCGCGGGGCGATCCTCGCGCCCTCGACGCGGTCCCGCCGCCGCGCGCCTCTGTCTGTCTGTATTATTTATATATAATATAAAAATTATCTTTCTGTCGTCGACCTCAAATCAGGAGAGATCACCCGCCGAACTTAAGCATATCAGTAAGCGGAGGAAAAGAAACTAACGAGGATTCCCCGAGTAGCGGCGAGCGAAACGGGAAGAGCCCAGCGCTGAATCCTGCGGCCCAGGCGGGCCGCCGGGAAATGTAGCGTTAGGGAGGAGAGTAATATATACACGCGCGGTCATTAGTCACGGCTGCCTGTCCAAGTTCATCTTGAACGGGGCCCGCTTACCCGCAGAGGGTGCCAGGCCCGTAGCGACGGTAGCCGGCCGCGACGGTCTCTCTCCCCAGAGTCGGGTTGCTTGAGAGTGCAGCCCTAAGTGGGTGGTAAACTCCATCTAAGGCTAAATACTACCACGAGACCGATAGCGAACAAGTACCGTGAGGGAAAGTTGAAAAGAACTTTGAAGAGAGAGTTAAAGAGTACGTGAAACCGTTCAGGGGTAAACCTGTGGAACTCAAACGAGCGAACGGGGAGATTCATCGCGTCTTCCGTCGGGGCCCGCGTCTCGGTGCACACCTTCGCCCTCGGCACTCGTGT
>NW_028282412.1:15000-27500 GCF_059751285.1 Brachycentrus maculatus | reverse complement strand
TAAATTAATTAATCAATATAAGGTTATTAATGAGAAGGGTGAACCGCGGGAGTAGCTATGATCGGCCTAAGGTTGCCGAATGCCTCGCCGTCTGACATTAATTCGACCCTCTCGATGGCTCGTCGGGAATGGCCCGGATCGAGCTCGCGACGCGGTCAAGCGGCCGCGCGTACCCCACACTGCGCGGGTACTACGAGTGGGAGTTAATATATAATATTATACGAGGAGTTATTAATACATAATATAACACAAGGAAGGGTGAACGGCGGGAGTAGCTATGATCAGCTTAAGGTTGCCAAATGCCTCGCCGTCTGACATTAATTCGACCCTCTCGATGGCTCGTCGGACAAGGCCCGGATCGAGCTCTGAACGCGGTCAAGCGACGCCGACGCGCGGCAATCGCGAGTACCCTACGCTGCGCGAGTACTACGAGTCGGAGTGTTTGTTCGTTTAGATAATGTATATATATATATATATATATATATATATATATATATATATATATATATATATATATATATATATATATATATATATATATATATATATATATATATATATATATAAAATATTATATAAGGAGGGGTGAACGGCGGGAGTAGCTATGAACGGCTTAATGCCTCGCCGTCTGACATTCGTCGGGGAGTACGAGTGATTGTTTATTCATGTGAGAGATAACAGAGAGTCGGAGTGATGGATTATTTACAATAGATAATATTATTAATTGAATAAATCAATTAATCAATATAAGGTTATTAATGAGAAGGGTGAACGGCGGGAGTAGCTAAGATCGGCCTAAGGTTGCCGAATGCCTCGCCGTCTGACATTAATTCGACCCTCTCGATGGCTCGTCGGGAATGGCCCGGATCGAGCTCGCGACGCGGTCAAGCGGCCGCGCGTACCCCACACTGCGCGGGTACTACGAGTGGGAGTTAATATATAATATTATACGAGGAGTTATTAATACATAATATAACACAAGGAAGGGTGAACGGCGGGAGTAGCTATGATCAGCTTAAGGTTGCCAAATGCCTCGCCGTCTGACATTAATTCGACCCTCTCGATGGCTCGTCGGGAATGGCCCGGATCGAGCTCGCGACGCGGTCAAGCGGCCGCGCGTACCCCACACTGCGCGGGTACTACGAGTGGGAGTTAATATATAATATTATACGAGGAGTTATTAATACATAATATAACACAAAGAAGGGTGAACGGCGGGAGTAGCTATGATCAGCTTAAGGTTGCCAAATGCCTCGCCGTCTGACATTAATTCGACCCTCTCGATGGCACGTCGGACAAGGCCCGGATCGAGCTCTGAACGCGGTCAAGCGACGCCGACGCGCGGCAATCGCGAGTACCCTACGCTGCGCGAGTACTACGAGTCGGAGTGTTTGTTCGTTTAGATAATGTATATATATATATATATATATATATATATATATATATATATATATATATATATATATATATATATATATATATATATATATATATATATAAAATATTATATAAGGAGGGGTGAACGGCGGGAGTAGCTATGAACGGCTTAATGCCTCGCCGTCTGACATTCGTCGGGGAGTACGAGTGATTGTTTATTCATGTGAGAGATAACAGAGAGTCGGAGTGATGGATTATTTACAATAGATAATATTATTAATTGAATAAATTAATTAATCAATATAAGGTTATTAATGAGAAGGGTGAACCGCGGGAGTAGCTATGATCGGCCTAAGGTTGCCGAATGCCTCGCCGTCTGACATTAATTCGACCCTCTCGATGGCTCGTCGGGAATGGCCCGGATCGAGCTCGCGACGCGGTCAAGCGGCCGCGCGTACCCCACACTGCGCGGGTACTACGAGTGGGAGTTAATATATAATATTATACGAGGATATTAATACATAATATAACACAAGGAAGGGTGAACGGCGGGAGTAGCTATGATCAGCTTAAGGTTGCCAAATGCCTCGCCGTCTGACATTAATTCGACCCTCTCGATGGCTCGTCGGGAATGGCCCGGATCGAGCTCGCGACGCGGTCAAGCGGCCGCGCGTACCCCACACTGCGCGGGTACTACGAGTGGGAGTTAATATATAATATTATACGAGGAGTTATTAATACATAATATAACACAAAGAAGGGTGAACGGCGGGAGTAGCTATGATCAGCTTAAGGTTGCCAAATGCCTCGCCGTCTGACATTAATTCGACCCTCTCGATGGCACGTCGGACAAGGCCCGGATCGAGCTCTGAACGCGGTCAAGCGACGCCGACGCGCGGCAATCGCGAGTACCCTACGCTGCGCGAGTACTACGAGTCGGAGTGTTTGTTCGTTTAGATAATGTATATATATATATATATATATATATATATATATATATATATATATATATATATATATATATATATATATATATATATAAAATATTATATAAGGAGGGGTGAACGGCGGGAGTAGCTATGAACGGCTTAATGCCTCGCCGTCTGACATTCGTCGGGGAGTACGAGTGATTGTTTATTCATGTGAGAGATAACAGAGAGTCGGAGTGATGGATTATTTACAATAGATAATATTATTAATTGAATAAATTAATTAATCAATATAAGGTTATTAATGAGAAGGGTGAACCGCGGGAGTAGCTATGATCGGCCTAAGGTTGCCGAATGCCTCGCCGTCTGACATTAATTCGACCCTCTCGATGGCTCGTCGGGAATGGCCCGGATCGAGCTCGCGACGCGGTCAAGCGGCCGCGCGTACCCCACACTGCGCGGGTACTACGAGTGGGAGTTAATATATAATATTATACGAGGAGTTATTAATATATAATATAACACAAGGAAGGGTGAACGGCGGGAGTAGCTATGATCAGCTTAAGGTTGCCAAATGCCTCGCCGTCTGACATTAATTCGACCCTCTCGATGGCTCGTCGGGAATGGCCCGGATCGAGCTCGTGACGCGGTCAAGCGGCCGCGCGTACCCCACACTGCGCGGGTACTACGAGTGGGAGTTAATATATAATATTATACGAGGAGTTATTAATACATAATATAACACAAGGAAGGGTGAACGGCGGGAGTAGCTATGATCAGCTTAAGGTTGCCAAATGCCTCGCCGTCTGACATTAATTCGACCCTCTCGATGGCTCGTCGGGAATGGCCCGGATCGAGCTCGCGACGCGGTCAAGCGGCCGCGCGTACCCCACACTGCGCGGGTACTACGAGTGGGAGTTAATATATAATATTATACGAGGAGTTATTAATACATAATATAACACAAGGAAGGGTGAACGGCGGGAGTAGCTATGATCAGCTTAAGGTTGCCAAATGCCTCGCCGTCTGACATTAATTCGACCCTCTCGATGGCTCGTCGGGAATGGCCCGGATCGAGCTCGCGACGCGGTCAAGCGGCCGCGCGTACCCCACACTGCGCGGGTACTACGAGTGGGAGTTAATATATAATATTATACGAGGAGTTATTAATACATAATATAACACAAGGAAGGGTGAACGGCGGGAGTAGCTATGATCAGCTTAAGGTTGCCAAATGCCTCGCCGTCTGACATTAATTCGACCCTCTCGATGGCTCGTCGGACAAGGCCCGGATCGAGCTCTGAACGCGGTCAAGCGACGCCGACGCGCGGCAATCGCGAGTACCCTACGCTGCGCGAGTACTACGAGTCGGAGTGTTTGTTCGTTTAGATAATGTATATATATATATATATATATATATATATATATATATATATATATATATATATATATATATATATATATATATATATATAAAATATTATATAAGGAGGGGTGAACGGCGGGAGTAGCTATGAACGGCTTAATGCCTCGCCGTCTGACATTCGTCGGGGAGTACGAGTGATTGTTTATTCATGTGAGAGATAACAGAGAGTCGGAGTGATGGATTATTTACAATAGATAATATTATTAATTGAATAAATCAATTAATCAATATAAGGTTATTAATGAGAAGGGTGAACGGCGGGAGTAGCTAAGATCGGCCTAAGGTTGCCGAATGCCTCGCCGTCTGACATTAATTCGACCCTCTCGATGGCTCGTCGGGAATGGCCCGGATCGAGCTCGCGACGCGGTCAAGCGGCCGCGCGTACCCCACACTGCGCGGGTACTACGAGTGGGAGTTAATATATAATATTATACGAGGAGTTATTAATACATAATATAACACAAGGAAGGGTGAACGGCGGGAGTAGCTATGATCAGCTTAAGGTTGCCAAATGCCTCGCCGTCTGACATTAATTCGACCCTCTCGATGGCTCGTCGGGAATGGCCCGGATCGAGCTCGCGACGCGGTCAAGCGGCCGCGCGTACCCCACACTGCGCGGGTACTACGAGTGGGAGTTAATATATAATATTATACGAGGAGTTATTAATACATAATATAACACAAGGAAGGGTGAACGGCGGGAGTAGCTATGATCAGCTTAAGGTTGCCAAATGCCTCGCCGTCTGACATTAATTCGACCCTCTCGATGGCTCGTCGGGAATGGCCCGGATCGAGCTCGCGACGCGGTCAAGCGGCCGCGCGTACCCCACACTGCGCGGGTACTACGAGTGGGAGTTAATATATAATATTATACGAGGATATTAATACATAATATAACACAAGGAAGGGTGAACGGCGGGAGTAGCTATGATCAGCTTAAGGTTGCCAAATGCCTCGCCGTCTGACATTAATTCGACCCTCTCGATGGCTCGTCGGGAATGGCCCGGATCGAGCTCGCGACGCGGTCAAGCGGCCGCGCGTACCCCACACTGCGCGGGTACTACGAGTGGGAGTTAATATATAATATTATACGAGGAGTTATTAATACATAATATAACACAAAGAAGGGTGAACGGCGGGAGTAGCTATGATCAGCTTAAGGTTGCCAAATGCCTCGCCGTCTGACATTAATTCGACCCTCTCGATGGCACGTCGGACAAGGCCCGGATCGAGCTCTGAACGCGGTCAAGCGACGCCGACGCGCGGCAATCGCGAGTACCCTACGCTGCGCGAGTACTACGAGTCGGAGTGTTTGTTCGTTTAGATAATGTATATATATATATATATATATATATATATATATATATATATATATATATATATATATATATATATATATATATAAAATATTATATAAGGAGGGGTGAACGGCGGGAGTAGCTATGAACGGCTTAATGCCTCGCCGTCTGACATTCGTCGGGGAGTACGAGTGATTGTTTATTCATGTGAGAGATAACAGAGAGTCGGAGTGATGGATTATTTACAATAGATAATATTATTAATTGAATAAATTAATTAATCAATATAAGGTTATTAATGAGAAGGGTGAACCGCGGGAGTAGCTATGATCGGCCTAAGGTTGCCGAATGCCTCGCCGTCTGACATTAATTCGACCCTCTCGATGGCTCGTCGGGAATGGCCCGGATCGAGCTCGCGACGCGGTCAAGCGGCCGCGCGTACCCCACACTGCGCGGGTACTACGAGTGGGAGTTAATATATAATATTATACGAGGAGTTATTAATATATAATATAACACAAGGAAGGGTGAACGGCGGGAGTAGCTATGATCAGCTTAAGGTTGCCAAATGCCTCGCCGTCTGACATTAATTCGACCCTCTCGATGGCCCGTCGGGAATGGCCCGGATCGAGCTCGTGACGCGGTCAAGCGGCCGCGCGTACCCCACACTGCGCGGGTACTACGAGTGGGAGTTAATATATAATATTATACGAGGAGTTATTAATACATAATATAACACAAGGAAGGGTGAACGGCGGGAGTAGCTATGATCAGCTTAAGGTTGCCAAATGCCTCGCCGTCTGACATTAATTCGACCCTCTCGATGGCTCGTCGGACAAGGCCCGGATCGAGCTCTGAACGCGGTCAAGCGACGCCGACGCGCGGCAATCGCGAATATATATATATATATATATATATATATATATATATATATATATATATATATATATATATATATATATATATATATTATGATGAAGATGGAGAGGAAGAAGAAGTAGAAGAAAAGTAGTAGAAGAAGAAGAAGAAGAATAATAATAATAATGATAACAAAACTAATAATCATAATAGTTATGATAATACTGATAACAATGATTATAATAATAAGAAGAAGAAGAAGAAGAAGAAGAGGAAGAAGAAGAAGAAGAAGAATAGTTATCATAATAATAGTAGTAATAGTAATAATAATAATAATAATTTCGTAAGATGAAGAAAAAGAAGAAGAAGAAGAACAAGAGCAAGAAGAAGAAGAGGAAGAAGAGGAAGTCGAAGAAGAGGTATAGGACCACGAAGAATAGAAGAAGAAGAAGAAGAAGAAGAAGTAGGAGAAAAGTAGAAGAAGAAGAAGAAGAATAATAATAATAATAATAACAAAACTAATAATCATAATAGTTATGACAATACTGAATAATAAGAGGAAGAAGAAGAAGAAGAAGAAGAAGAAGAAGGAGAAGAAGAAGAAGAAGAGTTATCATAACAATAGTAGTAATAGTTAAAATAATAATAATTTCGTAAGAAGAAGAAAAAGAAGAAGAAGAAGAAGAAGAACAAGAGCAAGAAGAAGAAGAGGAAGAAGAGGAAGTCGAAGAAGAATAGAATAGAATAGAAGAAGAAGACGATTAAGACGAAAAGTAGACGACGAAGAATAGAAGAAGAAGAAGAAGAAGAAGAAGAAGGATAATAATAATAATAATAATAATAATAATAATAATAATAATAACAAAACTAATAATCATGATAGTTACGATAATAATGATAACAATGATTATAATGATAAGGAGAAGGAGAAGAAGAAGAAGAGGATGAATACTTTTTAAAAAAATATATATATCTGCGTGTACACGCATCGACGTGTAAAAAATATGTATATATATTCGTAACGTGTATCCGCTATCGAAACGAAAATCGTGTAGAGAGAAGTGAAAAAAATTATGCGCGCCGACCATCTGGACTCGATCACTCGCCGTACCCCGCGCGGGAGTTACGCTAAGCCCGAATCCGCGCACCCGCCTCGGTCTAGTCGCTCTCGGGGCCGGGGCCGGCGAGACCGGGCCGCCGCGGTACTGTATGCGCGTCCGTAGTGGCGCGCTGATTTGCACAGCGTTCGCAAACCGCGGCGGCCCATCTGTCGGTCGCGTCGGCGGTACATTTGCGAAACTCGACGCGGCGTTCGCCTTCTGGCTTCGCCGGCGCCCGTGTCTCATCTCTGGAGTTCCGCGCGAGTAGAACTTGACCAAGAAATGAAAAAGAGTACGGTCGGAGGAGGTAACTCCCCGGCCACACCGTTGCCTCACGGCTCACGGCGTACGCGTTTTACGAATGGGAATTCATAATTTAGGCGACGACGACGCACTCCGTGTGATCGATCCCCGCCTGCTCTCCCCGCTCGGCTCTTCGAGCAAGAGAACCACCGCAGCGGCAAGGCAGAGTAACAACAATACACATGCCCGATAATGAGCAAATTGTTCTTTTATCGACGGAGTGTGAGTGTCACAGAGCGTGGCGCGGCGGGTGACTCCGCCGCGCGCGAACACGCCGTGTCCGAGCAGTGTCTCTCGGTTACGCAGCTAACCCGAAGAACAGCTCCCTGGTTGATCCTGCCAGTAATCATATGCTTGTCTCAAAGACTAAGCCATGCAAGTCTCAGTAAAAGCCGAATTAAGGTGAAACCGCGAATGGCTCAATATATCAGTTTTGGTTCCTTAGATCGTACACGGTTACTTGGATAACTGTGGCAATTCTAGAGCTAATACATGCAAACGAGGTCCTGACCGGCAACGGGAGGGATGCTTTTATTAGATCAAAAACCAATCGGCGGCGGGGTTCGCGCCCCGTCCGTCGCCATTCGAGATGACTCTAGATAACTTTGAGCTGATCGCACGGTCTAGCACCGGCGACGCATCTTTCAAATGTCTGCCTTATCAACTGTCGATGGTAGTTTATGCGACTACCATGGTTGTCACGGGTAACGGGGAATCAGGGTTCGATTCCGGAGAGGGAGCCTGAGAAACGGCTACCACATCCACGGAAGGCAGCAGGCGCGCAAATTACCCACTCCCGGCACGGGGAGGTAGTGACGAAAAATAACGATACGGGACTCGTCCGAGGCCTCGTGATCGGAATGATTACACTTTAAATCCTTTAACGAGGATCCATTGGAGGGCAAGTCTGGTGCCAGCAGCCGCGGTAATTCCAGCTCCAATAGCATATACTAAAGTTGTTGCGGTTAAAAAGCTCGTAGTTGAAATTGTGTCCTGCGGTGTCGGTCTACCGAATGCGGTACGACAGGCACGTCTGCGGGGCTTCTCGCCGGTGCGTCCACCGCCGGTGTGTCGCGGTCGTCCTCACGGTCGGCCGCGCGCCGAGGCGGGCCGTCGCGGCTGTTTACTTTGAACAAATTAGAGTGCTCAAAGCGGGCTAACACTTGCCTGAATATTGTACGCATGGAATAATAGAATAGGACCTCGGTTCTGTTTTGTTGGCTTTCTGATACCAGAGGTAATGATTAATAGGGACAACTGGGGGCATTCGTATTGCGACGTTAGAGGTGAAATTCTTGGATCGTCGCAAGACGGACTAAAGCGAAAGCATTTGCCAAAGGTGTTTTCATTAATCAAGAACGAAAGTTAGAGGTTCGAAGGCGATTAGATACCGCTGTAGTTCTAACCATAAATGATGCCAGCCAGCGATCCGCCGAAGTTTCATAATTTTAACCCGGTGGGCAGCTCCCGGGAAACCAAAGCTTTCGGGCTCCGGGGGGAGTATGGTTGCAAAGCTGAAACTTAAAGGAATTGACGGAAGGGCACCACCAGGAGTGGAGCCTGCGGCTTAATTCGACTCAACACGGGAAAACTCACCAGGCCCGGACACTGGAAGGATTGACGGATTAACAGCTCTTTCTCGATTCGGTGGGTGGTGGTGCATGGCCGCTCTTAGTTGGTGGAGCGATTTGTCAGGTTAATTCCGGTAACGAACGTAACTCTAGCCTATTAAATAGACGTGCAACCGGTATCACGAGGGTCCGCGTGCGCGCGTTCCGCGGCGCTCGCGTCGCGTGCGTGCGTCTCGCGGTCTTCACTACCGGCGTACAATGAAAATCTTCTTAGAGGGACCGGCGGTATATATAGCCGCACGAGATTGAGCAATAGCAGGTCTGTGATGCCCTTAGATGTCCTGGGCCGCACGCGCGCTACACTGAAGGGATCAGCGTGTCCTCCTTGGCCTAACGGCCCGGGTAACCCGATGAAACCCCTTCGTGATAGGGATTGGGGTTTGCAATTCTCCCCCATGAACGAGGAATTCCTAGTAAAAGCGAGTCACCAGCTCGCGTTGATTGCGTCCCTGCCCTTTGTACACACCGCCCGTCGCTACTACCGATGGATGATTTGGTGAGGTCTTCGGACTGGTGCGCGGAAGCTCGTCTCGGGCGTCCGACGCGTCGGAAAGTTTGACCGAATTTGATCATTTAGAGGAAGTAAAAGTCGTAACAAGGTTTCCGTAGGTGAACCTGCGGAAGGATCATTTCCTGTGTAATAATATATTTTGTAATATATATATACATACTTGTATGTAAAATACACGAATCACGATGCGCGGCCGAGAGCCCGACATCGCTGCGGCGGAGATCGCCCTAGGGCGCCGCCGCGAACCGCGGACCCGCCGGCGTCGCGGGACGGCTCTCTCGATCCTGACGGGTCGGGGGACCGCGCCCGCGTCCGGTCGCGATTTAGTGATGCGCGTGTGCGTGTGCGCGCGCGCATCACCATTAAGGTTGCTATTTTTTGTTGTTTTGATCTTCTAAGGTCAGTTTGCGCTCGCGCGAACACCCAAAACGCGACGGATAAACAAGTGAACGAATGACAATTTTAAAATTGTACAATTATTACCCTGAACGGCGGATCACTCGGCTCGTGGGTCGATGAAGAACGCAGCTAAATGCGCGTCAGAGTGTGAACTGCAGGACACATGAGCATCGACATTTCGAACGCACATTGCGGTCCGAGCAAGACGTAGTTTGTCCACGGACCACTCCTGTTTGAGGGTCGCGCACGCAATGCGACCAGACTTCGCCGCGGAGTCTCTCACCCTCGTCCGCGAGGGGGGGGGGGCCCCGGCGAGCGCGCTGCCGGCGTCGCCCGCGCCGCCCGACCCGCTCCGGCGGTCGGCGCGCGCGCGGGCGTCCGGTCAAATGTGTGACGAATTTCGAGCGCGCGGCCGGGACGCTAACGCGTGTCCGGGGGCTAGCGACGACGCTGTGAAACCGCGATCGATCCTTTTGCGATCTTCGCGGGGCGATCCTCGCGCCCTCGACGCGGTCCCGCCGCCGCGCGCCTCTGTCTGTCTGTATTATTTATATATAATATAAAAATTATCTTTCTGTCGTCGACCTCAAATCAGGAGAGATCACCCGCCGAACTTAAGCATATCAGTAAGCGGAGGAAAAGAAACTAACGAGGATTCCCCGAGTAGCGGCGAGCGAAACGGGAAGAGCCCAGCGCTGAATCCTGCGGCCCAGGCGGGCCGCCGGGAAATGTAGCGTTAGGGAGGAGAGTAATATATACACGCGCGGTCATTAGTCACGGCTGCCTGTCCAAGTTCATCTTGAACGGGGCCCGCTTACCCGCAGAGGGTGCCAGGCCCGTAGCGACGGTAGCCGGCCGCGACGGTCTCTCTCCCCAGAGTCGGGTTGCTTGAGAGTGCAGCCCTAAGTGGGTGGTAAACTCCATCTAAGGCTAAATACTACCACGAGACCGATAGCGAACAAGTACCGTGAGGGAAAGTTGAAAAGAACTTTGAAGAGAGAGTTAAAGAGTACGTGAAACCGTTCAGGGGTAAACCTGTGGAACTCAAACGAGCGAACGGGGAGATTCATCGCGTCTTCCGTCGGGGCCCGCGTCTCGGTGCACACCTTCGCCCTCGGCACTCGTGTCGGGGCGGCGGGTGTCCGGGTGCGCAGCCGGGCCCCCGGAGCGCGTGCACTTCTCCCTCAGTATAACACCGCGACCCGTCGCGCCCCGGTCGAATGCGCCGTGCGGTTGTCCCGTCTCGCTATGCGGGGCGGAGCCGCGGCGTCCACGGCCGGGGCCGGTCGAACATTTGACGAGCGACGGTAGAGAACGAGGATCGCGTCCGCCCCACCTGTGAGGGCGTCCGTCGCGTCACAGCCGCTTCCTTATCGCGGCCCCCGGCGTCTAGTGCGTCGCGGGCGTCGCTTTTCGGTTGCCGGCGGTTAGTGGCGCGCTCTCGGACGGGACGCGTCCCGGTCGGCGGTGGTTTTGTTTTGGGCACTCACAGGACCCGTCTTGAAACACGGACCAAGGAGTCTAGCATGTGCGCGAGTCATTGGGAACGCTGATAAACCCAGAGGCGAAATGAAAGTGAAAGGTCGGCCTCGAGCCGGCCGCAGGGAAGATGCGCGGGCGTCGCCAGACGCCCCGCCGCATTCCCGAGGCGTTTCGAGAAAGCCCCCGTGCGATTATCGAGACGCACTGAGAGCGTACACGCTGGGACCCGAAAGATGGTGAACTATGCCTGGTCAGGTCGAAGTCAGGGGAAACCCTGATGGAGGACCGAAGCGATTCTGACGTGCAAATCGATCGTCCGAACTGGGTATAGGGGCGAAAGACTAATCGAACTATCTAATAGCTGGTTCCATCCGAAGTTTCCCTCAGGATAGCTGGCGCTCGAGAAACATGACGTTCGCGTCATTCTGACAGTCTCATCCGGTAAAGCGAATGATTAGAGGCATTGGGGTCGAAATGACCTCAACCTATTCTCAAACTTTAAATGGGTGAGATCTCCTTCTTGCTCGAAGATGAAGTAGGAGCTCGGATGGGAGTGCCAAGTGGGCCAATTTTGGTAAGCAGAACTGGCGCTGTGGGATGAACCAAACGTCGAGTTAAGGCGCCCAATGAACGCTCATCGGAGACCATAAAAGGCGTTGGTCGCTCAGGACAGCAGGACGGTGGCCATGGAAGTCGGAATCCGCTAAGGAGTGTGTAACAACTCACCTGCCGAAGCAACCAGCCCTGAAAATGGATGGCGCTGTAGCGTTCAGCCTATACTCGACCGTCGCAGGCAGGTGGGACGTTCGCGCGGCGCCCGCGTCGCGCGATCGTTTTGAGGCCGCGACGAGTAGGATGGCCGCGGCGGTGTGCGCAGAAGGGTCTGGGCGTGAGCCCGCCTGGAGCCTCCGTCGGCGCAGATCTTGGTGGTAGTAGCAAATACTCAAGCGAGGTCCTTGAGGGCTGATGTGGAGAAGGGTTTCGCGTTAACAGCCGTTGCACGCGAGTTAGTCGATCCTAAGCCCTAGGAGAAATCCGATGTCGATGATGGTGTAAAGTTATGTTATATATATATTATATTATTTATAAATAGAATATCACACCCGTCGGGCGAAAGGGAATCCGGTTGCAGTTCCGGAACCCGGCTGCGGAACCGTCTTAAAAATCGTTCCCTCGCAAGAGAGTT
>NW_028282412.1:0-12500 GCF_059751285.1 Brachycentrus maculatus | reverse complement strand
TCTTACAATTTTTACAGAGCTATACGCCGAGACGCTCGTGACGGTATCGCCTCGTTTTAAAAATGTACACATACGAAGAAGTCATATTTTGCTCTTCAAATAGAGTTTTCAAATAATAAAATCAAATGTGTCGTTGTGTGATGGAGTGAGGAGGATTTTCACAGAGCTATACGCCGAGACGCTCGTGACGGTATCACCTCGTTTTGAAAATTTACACACGTTTTTCTTCAAAGCTCGAAACAAATATGTCGCTGTGTGATGGAGTGAGGAGGATTTTCACATAAGTATACGCTTAGACGCTCGTGACGGTATCGCCTCGCTTTTAAAAAATGGTACAGATATGAAGGAGTTATATTATGCTTTCAAGTTTGAATAAATCAATTCAAATGTGTTGTTGTGTGATGGTAGTTTTTTTTTAATTTTTTTTACTTTATTAATGTATATCTGGTTTAAGGCCTAGGATTACTTGGCACAATCAGGCATGTCTAATATTTGAAAGCGGCCGGGCGGCAATCGCGAGTACCCTACGCTGCGCGAGTACTACGAGTCGGAGTGGCAGTTCGTTTAGATAATACAAAATACTATACAAGGAGGGGTGAACGGCGGGAGTAGCTATGATCGGCCTAAGGTTGCCGAATGCCTCGCCGTCTGACATTAATTCGACCCTCTCGATGGCTCGTCGGGAATGGCCCGGATCGAGCTCTCGACGCGGTCAAGCGGCCGCGCGTACCCCACACTGCGCGGGTACTACGAGTGGGAGTTAATATATAATATTATACGAGGAGTTATTAATACATAATATAACACAAGGAAGGGTGAACGGCGGGAGTAGCTATGAACGGCTTAATGCCTCGCCGTCTGACATTCGTCGGGGAGTACGAGTGATTGTTTATTCATGTGAGAGATAACAGAGAGTCGGAGTGATGGATTATTTACGATAGATAATATTATTAATTGAATAAATTAATTAATCAATATAAGGTTATTAATGAGAAGGGTGAACCGCGGGAGTAGCTATGATCGGCCTAAGGTTGCCGAATGCCTCGCCGTCTGACATTAATTCGACCCTCTCGATGGCTCGTCGGACAAGGCCCGGATCGAGCTCTGAACGCGGTCAAGCGACGCCGACGCGCGGCAATCGCGAGTACCCTACGCTGCGCGAGTACTACGAGTCGGAGTGTTTGTTCGTTTAGATAATGTATATATATATATATATATATATATATATATATATATATATATATATATATATATATATATATATATATATATATATATATATATATATATATAAAATATTATATAAGGAGGGGTGAACGGCGGGAGTAGCTATGAACGGCTTAATGCCTCGCCGTCTGACATTCGTCGGGGAGTACGAGTGATTGTTTATTCATGTGAGAGATAACAGAGAGTCGGAGTGATGGATTATTTACAATAGATAATATTATTAATTGAATAAATCAATTAATCAATATAAGGTTATTAATGAGAAGGGTGAACGGCGGGAGTAGCTAAGATCGGCCTAAGGTTGCCGAATGCCTCGCCGTCTGACATTAATTCGACCCTCTCGATGGCTCGTCGGGAATGGCCCGGATCGAGCTCGCGACGCGGTCAAGCGGCCGCGCGTACCCCACACTGCGCGGGTACTACGAGTGGGAGTTAATATATAATATTATACGAGGAGTTATTAATACATAATATAACACAAGGAAGGGTGAACGGCGGGAGTAGCTATGATCAGCTTAAGGTTGCCAAATGCCTCGCCGTCTGACATTAATTCGACCCTCTCGATGGCTCGTCGGGAATGGCCCGGATCGAGCTCGCGACGCGGTCAAGCGGCCGCGCGTACCCCACACTGCGCGGGTACTACGAGTGGGAGTTAATATATAATATTATACGAGGAGTTATTAATACATAATATAACACAAGGAAGGGTGAACGGCGGGAGTAGCTATGATCAGCTTAAGGTTGCCAAATGCCTCGCCGTCTGACATTAATTCGACCCTCTCGATGGCTCGTCGGGAATGGCCCGGATCGAGCTCGCGACGCGGTCAAGCGGCCGCGCGTACCCCACACTGCGCGGGTACTACGAGTGGGAGTTAATATATAATATTATACGAGGAGTTATTAATACATAATATAACACAAGGAAGGGTGAACGGCGGGAGTAGCTATGATCAGCTTAAGGTTGCCAAATGCCTCGCCGTCTGACATTAATTCGACCCTCTCGATGGCTCGTCGGGAATGGCCCGGATCGAGCTCGCGACGCGGTCAAGCGGCCGCGCGTACCCCACACTGCGCGGGTACTACGAGTGGGAGTTAATATATAATATTATACGAGGATATTAATACATAATATAACACAAGGAAGGGTGAACGGCGGGAGTAGCTATGATCAGCTTAAGGTTGCCAAATGCCTCGCCGTCTGACATTAATTCGACCCTCTCGATGGCTCGTCGGGAATGGCCCGGATCGAGCTCGCGACGCGGTCAAGCGGCCGCGCGTACCCCACACTGCGCGGGTACTACGAGTGGGAGTTAATATATAATATTATACGAGGAGTTATTAATACATAATATAACACAAGGAAGGGTGAACGGCGGGAGTAGCTATGATCAGCTTAAGGTTGCCAAATGCCTCGCCGTCTGACATTAATTCGACCCTCTCGATGGCTCGTCGGACAAGGCCCGGATCGAGCTCTGAACGCGGTCAAGCGACGCCGACGCGCGGCAATCGCGAGTACCCTACGCTGCGCGAGTACTACGAGTCGGAGTGTTTGTTCGTTTAGATAATGTATATATATATATATATATATATATATATATATATATATATATATATATATATATATATATATATATATATATATATATATAAAATATTATATAAGGAGGGGTGAACGGCGGGAGTAGCTATGAACGGCTTAATGCCTCGCCGTCTGACATTCGTCGGGGAGTACGAGTGATTGTTTATTCATGTGAGAGATAACAGAGAGTCGGAGTGATGGATTATTTACAATAGATAATATTATTAATTGAATAAATCAATTAATCAATATAAGGTTATTAATGAGAAGGGTGAACGGCGGGAGTAGCTAAGATCGGCCTAAGGTTGCCGAATGCCTCGCCGTCTGACATTAATTCGACCCTCTCGATGGCTCGTCGGGAATGGCCCGGATCGAGCTCGCGACGCGGTCAAGCGGCCGCGCGTACCCCACACTGCGCGGGTACTACGAGTGGGAGTTAATATATAATATTATACGAGGAGTTATTAATACATAATATAACACAAGGAAGGGTGAACGGCGGGAGTAGCTATGATCAGCTTAAGGTTGCCAAATGCCTCGCCGTCTGACATTAATTCGACCCTCTCGATGGCTCGTCGGGAATGGCCCGGATCGAGCTCGCGACGCGGTCAAGCGGCCGCGCGTACCCCACACTGCGCGGGTACTACGAGTGGGAGTTAATATATAATATTATACGAGGAGTTATTAATACATAATATAACACAAGGAAGGGTGAACGGCGGGAGTAGCTATGATCAGCTTAAGGTTGCCAAATGCCTCGCCGTCTGACATTAATTCGACCCTCTCGATGGCTCGTCGGGAATGGCCCGGATCGAGCTCGCGACGCGGTCAAGCGGCCGCGCGTACCCCACACTGCGCGGGTACTACGAGTGGGAGTTAATATATAATATTATACGAGGATATTAATACATAATATAACACAAGGAAGGGTGAACGGCGGGAGTAGCTATGATCAGCTTAAGGTTGCCAAATGCCTCGCCGTCTGACATTAATTCGACCCTCTCGATGGCTCGTCGGGAATGGCCCGGATCGAGCTCGCGACGCGGTCAAGCGGCCGCGCGTACCCCACACTGCGCGGGTACTACGAGTGGGAGTTAATATATAATATTATACGAGGATATTAATACATAATATAACACAAGGAAGGGTGAACGGCGGGAGTAGCTATGATCAGCTTAAGGTTGCCAAATGCCTCGCCGTCTGACATTAATTCGACCCTCTCGATGGCTCGTCGGGAATGGCCCGGATCGAGCTCGCGACGCGGTCAAGCGGCCGCGCGTACCCCACACTGCGCGGGTACTACGAGTGGGAGTTAATATATAATATTATACGAGGAGTTATTAATACATAATATAACACAAGGAAGGGTGAACGGCGGGAGTAGCTATGATCAGCTTAAGGTTGCCAAATGCCTCGCCGTCTGACATTAATTCGACCCTCTCGATGGCTCGTCGGACAAGGCCCGGATCGAGCTCTGAACGCGGTCAAGCGACGCCGACGCGCGGCAATCGCGAGTACCCTACGCTGCGCGAGTACTACGAGTCGGAGTGTTTGTTCGTTTAGATAATGTATATATATATATATATATATATATATATATATATATATATATATATATATATATATATATATAAAATATTATATAAGGAGGGGTGAACGGCGGGAGTAGCTATGAACGGCTTAATGCCTCGCCGTCTGACATTCGTCGGGGAGTACGAGTGATTGTTTATTCATGTGAGAGATAACAGAGAGTCGGAGTGATGGATTATTTACAATAGATAATATTATTAATTGAATAAATTAATTAATCAATATAAGGTTATTAATGAGAAGGGTGAACGGCGGGAGTAGCTAAGATCGGCCTAAGGTTGCCGAATGCCTCGCCGTCTGACATTAATTCGACCCTCTCGATGGCTCGTCGGGAATGGCCCGGATCGAGCTCGCGACGCGGTCAAGCGGCCGCGCGTACCCCACACTGCGCGGGTACTACGAGTGGGAGTTAATATATAATATTATACGAGGAGTTATTAATACATAATATAACACAAGGAAGGGTGAACGGCGGGAGTAGCTATGATCAGCTTAAGGTTGCCAAATGCCTCGCCGTCTGACATTAATTCGACCCTCTCGATGGCTCGTCGGGAATGGCCCGGATCGAGCTCGCGACGCGGTCAAGCGGCCGCGCGTACCCCACACTGCGCGGGTACTACGAGTGGGAGTTAATATATAATATTATACGAGGATATTAATACATAATATAACACAAGGAAGGGTGAACGGCGGGAGTAGCTATGATCAGCTTAAGGTTGCCAAATGCCTCGCCGTCTGACATTAATTCGACCCTCTCGATGGCTCGTCGGGAATGGCCCGGATCGAGCTCGCGACGCGGTCAAGCGGCCGCGCGTACCCCACACTGCGCGGGTACTACGAGTGGGAGTTAATATATAATATTATACGAGGAGTTATTAATACATAATATAACACAAAGAAGGGTGAACGGCGGGAGTAGCTATGATCAGCTTAAGGTTGCCAAATGCCTCGCCGTCTGACATTAATTCGACCCTCTCGATGGCACGTCGGACAAGGCCCGGATCGAGCTCTGAACGCGGTCAAGCGACGCCGACGCGCGGCAATCGCGAGTACCCTACGCTGCGCGAGTACTACGAGTCGGAGTGTTTGTTCGTTTAGATAATGTATATATATATATATATATATATATATATATATATATATATATATATATATATATATATATATATATATATATATATATATATATAAATATTATATAAGGAGGGGTGAACGGCGGGAGTAGCTATGAACGGCTTAATGCCTCGCCGTCTGACATTCGTCGGGGAGTACGAGTGATTGTTTATTCATGTGAGAGATAACAGAGAGTCGGAGTGATGGATTATTTACAATAGATAATATTATTAATTGAATAAATTAATTAATCAATATAAGGTTATTAATGAGAAGGGTGAACCGCGGGAGTAGCTATGATCGGCCTAAGGTTGCCGAATGCCTCGCCGTCTGACATTAATTCGACCCTCTCGATGGCTCGTCGGGAATGGCCCGGATCGAGCTCGCGACGCGGTCAAGCGGCCGCGCGTACCCCACACTGCGCGGGTACTACGAGTGGGAGTTAATATATAATATTATACGAGGATATTAATACATAATATAACACAAGGAAGGGTGAACGGCGGGAGTAGCTATGATCAGCTTAAGGTTGCCAAATGCCTCGCCGTCTGACATTAATTCGACCCTCTCGATGGCTCGTCGGGAATGGCCCGGATCGAGCTCGCGACGCGGTCAAGCGGCCGCGCGTACCCCACACTGCGCGGGTACTACGAGTGGGAGTTAATATATAATATTATACGAGGAGTTATTAATACATAATATAACACAAAGAAGGGTGAACGGCGGGAGTAGCTATGATCAGCTTAAGGTTGCCAAATGCCTCGCCGTCTGACATTAATTCGACCCTCTCGATGGCACGTCGGACAAGGCCCGGATCGAGCTCTGAACGCGGTCAAGCGACGCCGACGCGCGGCAATCGCGAGTACCCTACGCTGCGCGAGTACTACGAGTCGGAGTGTTTGTTCGTTTAGATAATGTATATATATATATATATATATATATATATATATATATATATATATATATATATATATATATATATATATATAAAATATTATATAAGGAGGGGTGAACGGCGGGAGTAGCTATGAACGGCTTAATGCCTCGCCGTCTGACATTCGTCGGGGAGTACGAGTGATTGTTTATTCATGTGAGAGATAACAGAGAGTCGGAGTGATGGATTATTTACAATAGATAATATTATTAATTGAATAAATTAATTAATCAATATAAGGTTATTAATGAGAAGGGTGAACGGCGGGAGTAGCTAAGATCGGCCTAAGGTTGCCGAATGCCTCGCCGTCTGACATTAATTCGACCCTCTCGATGGCTCGTCGGGAATGGCCCGGATCGAGCTCGCGACGCGGTCAAGCGGCCGCGCGTACCCCACACTGCGCGGGTACTACGAGTGGGAGTTAATATATAATATTATACGAGGAGTTATTAATACATAATATAACACAAGGAAGGGTGAACGGCGGGAGTAGCTATGATCAGCTTAAGGTTGCCAAATGCCTCGCCGTCTGACATTAATTCGACCCTCTCGATGGCTCGTCGGGAATGGCCCGGATCGAGCTCGCGACGCGGTCAAGCGGCCGCGCGTACCCCACACTGCGCGGGTACTACGAGTGGGAGTTAATATATAATATTATACGAGGATATTAATACATAATATAACACAAGGAAGGGTGAACGGCGGGAGTAGCTATGATCAGCTTAAGGTTGCCAAATGCCTCGCCGTCTGACATTAATTCGACCCTCTCGATGGCTCGTCGGGAATGGCCCGGATCGAGCTCGCGACGCGGTCAAGCGGCCGCGCGTACCCCACACTGCGCGGGTACTACGAGTGGGAGTTAATATATAATATTATACGAGGAGTTATTAATACATAATATAACACAAAGAAGGGTGAACGGCGGGAGTAGCTATGATCAGCTTAAGGTTGCCAAATGCCTCGCCGTCTGACATTAATTCGACCCTCTCGATGGCACGTCGGACAAGGCCCGGATCGAGCTCTGAACGCGGTCAAGCGACGCCGACGCGCGGCAATCGCGAGTACCCTACGCTGCGCGAGTACTACGAGTCGGAGTGTTTGTTCGTTTAGATAATGTATATATATATATATATATATATATATATATATATATATATATATATATATATATATATATATATATATATATATATATATATATATAAAATATTATATAAGGAGGGGTGAACGGCGGGAGTAGCTATGAACGGCTTAATGCCTCGCCGTCTGACATTCGTCGGGGAGTACGAGTGATTGTTTATTCATGTGAGAGATAACAGAGAGTCGGAGTGATGGATTATTTACAATAGATAATATTATTAATTGAATAAATTAATTAATCAATATAAGGTTATTAATGAGAAGGGTGAACCGCGGGAGTAGCTATGATCGGCCTAAGGTTGCCGAATGCCTCGCCGTCTGACATTAATTCGACCCTCTCGATGGCTCGTCGGGAATGGCCCGGATCGAGCTCGCGACGCGGTCAAGCGGCCGCGCGTACCCCACACTGCGCGGGTACTACGAGTGGGAGTTAATATATAATATTATACGAGGATATTAATACATAATATAACACAAGGAAGGGTGAACGGCGGGAGTAGCTATGATCAGCTTAAGGTTGCCAAATGCCTCGCCGTCTGACATTAATTCGACCCTCTCGATGGCTCGTCGGGAATGGCCCGGATCGAGCTCGCGACGCGGTCAAGCGGCCGCGCGTACCCCACACTGCGCGGGTACTACGAGTGGGAGTTAATATATAATATTATACGAGGAGTTATTAATACATAATATAACACAAAGAAGGGTGAACGGCGGGAGTAGCTATGATCAGCTTAAGGTTGCCAAATGCCTCGCCGTCTGACATTAATTCGACCCTCTCGATGGCACGTCGGACAAGGCCCGGATCGAGCTCTGAACGCGGTCAAGCGACGCCGACGCGCGGCAATCGCGAGTACCCTACGCTGCGCGAGTACTACGAGTCGGAGTGTTTGTTCGTTTAGATAATGTATATATATATATATATATATATATATATATATATATATATATATATATATATATATATATATATATATATATATAAAATATTATATAAGGAGGGGTGAACGGCGGGAGTAGCTATGAACGGCTTAATGCCTCGCCGTCTGACATTCGTCGGGGAGTACGAGTGATTGTTTATTCATGTGAGAGATAACAGAGAGTCGGAGTGATGGATTATTTACAATAGATAATATTATTAATTGAATAAATTAATTAATCAATATAAGGTTATTAATGAGAAGGGTGAACCGCGGGAGTAGCTATGATCGGCCTAAGGTTGCCGAATGCCTCGCCGTCTGACATTAATTCGACCCTCTCGATGGCTCGTCGGGAATGGCCCGGATCGAGCTCGCGACGCGGTCAAGCGGCCGCGCGTACCCCACACTGCGCGGGTACTACGAGTGGGAGTTAATATATAATATTATACGAGGAGTTATTAATACATAATATAACACAAGGAAGGGTGAACGGCGGGAGTAGCTATGATCAGCTTAAGGTTGCCAAATGCCTCGCCGTCTGACATTAATTCGACCCTCTCGATGGCTCGTCGGGAATGGCCCGGATCGAGCTCGCGACGCGGTCAAGCGGCCGCGCGTACCCCACACTGCGCGGGTACTACGAGTGGGAGTTAATATATAATATTATACGAGGAGTTATTAATACATAATATAACACAAGGAAGGGTGAACGGCGGGAGTAGCTATGATCAGCTTAAGGTTGCCAAATGCCTCGCCGTCTGACATTAATTCGACCCTCTCGATGGCTCGTCGGGAATGGCCCGGATCGAGCTCGCGACGCGGTCAAGCGGCCGCGCGTACCCCACACTGCGCGGGTACTACGAGTGGGAGTTAATATATAATATTATACGAGGATATTAATACATAATATAACACAAGGAAGGGTGAACGGCGGGAGTAGCTATGATCAGCTTAAGGTTGCCAAATGCCTCGCCGTCTGACATTAATTCGACCCTCTCGATGGCTCGTCGGGAATGGCCCGGATCGAGCTCGCGACGCGGTCAAGCGGCCGCGCGTACCCCACACTGCGCGGGTACTACGAGTGGGAGTTAATATATAATATTATACGAGGATATTAATACATAATATAACACAAGGAAGGGTGAACGGCGGGAGTAGCTATGATCAGCTTAAGGTTGCCAAATGCCTCGCCGTCTGACATTAATTCGACCCTCTCGATGGCTCGTCGGGAATGGCCCGGATCGAGCTCGCGACGCGGTCAAGCGGCCGCGCGTACCCCACACTGCGCGGGTACTACGAGTGGGAGTTAATATATAATATTATACGAGGAGTTATTAATACATAATATAACACAAGGAAGGGTGAACGGCGGGAGTAGCTATGATCAGCTTAAGGTTGCCAAATGCCTCGCCGTCTGACATTAATTCGACCCTCTCGATGGCTCGTCGGGAATGGCCCGGATCGAGCTCGCGACGCGGTCAAGCGGCCGCGCGTACCCCACACTGCGCGGGTACTACGAGTGGGAGTTAATATATAATATTATACGAGGAGTTATTAATACATAATATAACACAAGGAAGGGTGAACGGCGGGAGTAGCTATGATCAGCTTAAGGTTGCCAAATGCCTCGCCGTCTGACATTAATTCGACCCTCTCGATGGCTCGTCGGACAAGGCCCGGATCGAGCTCTGAACGCGGTCAAGCGACGCCGACGCGCGGCAATCGCGAGTACCCTACGCTGCGCGAGTACTACGAGTCGGAGTGTTTGTTCGTTTAGATAATGTATATATATATATATATATATATATATATATATATATATATATATATATATATATATATATATATATATATATATAAAATATTATATAAGGAGGGGTGAACGGCGGGAGTAGCTATGAACGGCTTAATGCCTCGCCGTCTGACATTCGTCGGGGAGTACGAGTGATTGTTTATTCATGTGAGAGATAACAGAGAGTCGGAGTGATGGATTATTTACAATAGATAATATTATTAATTGAATAAATCAATTAATCAATATAAGGTTATTAATGAGAAGGGTGAACGGCGGGAGTAGCTAAGATCGGCCTAAGGTTGCCGAATGCCTCGCCGTCTGACATTAATTCGACCCTCTCGATGGCTCGTCGGGAATGGCCCGGATCGAGCTCGCGACGCGGTCAAGCGGCCGCGCGTACCCCACACTGCGCGGGTACTACGAGTGGGAGTTAATATATAATATTATACGAGGAGTTATTAATACATAATATAACACAAGGAAGGGTGAACGGCGGGAGTAGCTATGATCAGCTTAAGGTTGCCAAATGCCTCGCCGTCTGACATTAATTCGACCCTCTCGATGGCTCGTCGGGAATGGCCCGGATCGAGCTCGCGACGCGGTCAAGCGGCCGCGCGTACCCCACACTGCGCGGGTACTACGAGTGGGAGTTAATATATAATATTATACGAGGAGTTATTAATACATAATATAACACAAGGAAGGGTGAACGGCGGGAGTAGCTATGATCAGCTTAAGGTTGCCAAATGCCTCGCCGTCTGACATTAATTCGACCCTCTCGATGGCTCGTCGGGAATGGCCCGGATCGAGCTCGCGACGCGGTCAAGCGGCCGCGCGTACCCCACACTGCGCGGGTACTACGAGTGGGAGTTAATATATAATATTATACGAGGATATTAATACATAATATAACACAAGGAAGGGTGAACGGCGGAGTAGCTATGATCAGCTTAAGGTTGCCAAATGCCTCGCCGTCTGACATTAATTCGACCCTCTCGATGGCTCGTCGGGAATGGCCCGGATCGAGCTCGCGACGCGGTCAAGCGGCCGCGCGTACCCCACACTGCGCGGGTACTACGAGTGGGAGTTAATATATAATATTATACGAGGAGTTATTAATACATAATATAACACAAAGAAGGGTGAACGGCGGGAGTAGCTATGATCAGCTTAAGGTTGCCAAATGCCTCGCCGTCTGACATTAATTCGACCCTCTCGATGGCACGTCGGACAAGGCCCGGATCGAGCTCTGAACGCGGTCAAGCGACGCCGACGCGCGGCAATCGCGAGTACCCTACGCTGCGCGAGTACTACGAGTCGGAGTGTTTGTTCGTTTAGATAATGTATATATATATATATATATATATATATATATATATATATATATATATATATATATATATATATATATATATATATATATATATATAAAATATTATATAAGGAGGGGTGAACGGCGGGAGTAGCTATGAACGGCTTAATGCCTCGCCGTCTGACATTCGTCGGGGAGTACGAGTGATTGTTTATTCATGTGAGAGATAACAGAGAGTCGGAGTGATGGATTATTTACAATAGATAATATTATTAATTGAATAAATTAATTAATCAATATAAGGTTATTAATGAGAAGGGTGAACCGCGGGAGTAGCTATGATCGGCCTAAGGTTGCCGAATGCCTCGCCGTCTGACATTAATTCGACCCTCTCGATGGCTCGTCGGGAATGGCCCGGATCGAGCTCGCGACGCGGTCAAGCGGCCGCGCGTACCCCACACTGCGCGGGTACTACGAGTGGGAGTTAATATATAATATTATACGAGGAGTTATTAATATATAATATAACACAAGGAAGGGTGAACGGCGGGAGTAGCTATGATCAGCTTAAGGTTGCCAAATGCCTCGCCGTCTGACATTAATTCGACCCTCTCGATGGCTCGTCGGGAATGGCCCGGATCGAGCTCGTGACGCGGTCAAGCGGCCGCGCGTACCCCACACTGCGCGGGTACTACGAGTGGGAGTTAATATATAATATTATACGAGGAGTTATTAATACATAATATAACACAAGGAAGGGTGAACGGCGGGAGTAGCTATGATCAGCTTAAGGTTGCCAAATGCCTCGCCGTCTGACATTAATTCGACCCTCTCGATGGCTCGTCGGACAAGGCCCGGATCGAGCTCTGAACGCGGTCAAGCGACGCCGACGA
>NW_028282411.1:0-13600 GCF_059751285.1 Brachycentrus maculatus | reverse complement strand
TAGAATGCCTATCTATATTTATAAACGATCTTCGCCTCTAACACATTTATTTATGTCCTCATATAAAGTACTTGAACATTTGCATCTATTACCAACTACATTCGCCTCATAAACTTGTTGAACTACTATTTTATTGAAACTAAATTTTTATATTTAAAAAGCTATTATTTATAAACTAGTATGACATACCGTTGTTTTTTTTTATTCACGTGAATAGTGAACAACCTTTAAACATTTATTTGTCATAGTTTATGAAAATGACAATTTTTATAATTATTACGATATCTTCATGTCTTTTTTAAGCTTTTAAAGCTTTTAAAACTCGTTTAAAATCGTATCTATGAATTGGTTTTTAGATTTTATTGTTTTAACAATTTTTATTTTTGTGTATACGTATTTTCATAAATAATTTTTTACAAAAATCATTTACAAAATTTTTATATCTCAAATTATACAAAAATATTCAAATTTCCTTCAAAAGTTAGAAAAACAAATTGATGGCTCAAAAATATAATAAAAACATGATTTATCAAAAAATTAAAACAATTTGTTAGTTTTTATGAAAAAACCAACCTGAAACATATAAAAATAAGTTTACTGAAAATACATTAAAATTAACTGAGATTGTCCAGTTCAGAGTCTACAATTTTCTTCTGAGATATATATTGTACGTGTAATACAGGTTGTATTCTTATTGATAAAAATAGAATGAAACACACAATTGAAGTCAATATTTGCCCTCAAAACAATTCAACAAAAATATCCTTTCATCGAAAAGGTAAGGTTGGCTTGTATTTGCTTTAAGCAAAAGCATAATACCCACCACAGAAATTGTGTTCTTGTTATATAAAAGGCAAATCTGGGGTTCATAAAAACGTATACATGTTATTTGTATTTTCTGAAAATGTGACGTGTTTATGTAATAGATTTCTTTGGAGGCCATATATATAAATATATTGAAATCTGTCAACATGTTGAGGTTCTGGATTTTGTATTGTTGCATTTAGGTTGTTGTATAAGAAAAAAATTCTTGACTTTTGACGTAAAACATATAAATTTTTCACGTTAAATGGTTTGTGATTGATAAAAACAGTAAAATTGTGGCCGAGGGTGGTTCAACCTAGAAAGTTTGGTTCATGCTGTGTTGACTAATAATAATTTTATAAGGATACAAAGTAATGCAATACTTGAACTCACACGTAAAAATTTTCTCACAGTTTTAGGAACGTTAGTTAAATAAAGTGGATCTTTATAAAATTAAACAACTTTGTTTTAACCGCTTTTTTATTATTAGTACACTAAACCTACCGGTTTCAAGAAGAACCTTGTCATCATCAGGGTTTATCAAATTCTAAAACATTAAAATACTCATAATTAATTTCATTACCTTAATAAAAAACTTTCAAAACACATTCAAAACTTTGTGGTATTAAAATGTGCCACAAAGTATCTGCAAAAAACATTCAAGAAAAGTGGATCTTTCTTCGGCATTTTGTTTAAGTAAATTTTCTTTCAATTTCAAAATAAAACTTTTGTTTGAAGACCACCTTTAAGTTTACTTAGGTGGACACGGCTAGTTTCAATAATCACAGAGGTTTTCGTCAACAAGTAAAAAAACAGTATGTATTTTTGCCTATAAATCTAGAGAACATCAGTAGTTCTCGAATTTATGATATGTAAACATGTAAGTTACGATTACATGTTAATGTGCCAAAAATGGTCTTCTACAAGGTTTTTAATCCATGAATTACATCTCAAATCAGTTATATACCATGAAGTATAATTTCATTTTGCTTTCAGTGGGCTCGATTCCCGCCAATTGTAAAATCAATTCAAGAAAAAAATATTTTCAATTGGTCTGGGCGTTTGTGATCTATT
Source organism: Brachycentrus maculatus (assembly GCF_059751285.1). NCBI lineage: Eukaryota > Metazoa > Arthropoda > Insecta > Trichoptera > Brachycentridae > Brachycentrus > Brachycentrus maculatus. The sequence goes on along the minus strand of NW_028282411.1, from coordinate 11,722 downwards.
TTTTAAATTTTCTTTCCCTATCCTTTCTATCCTACTTGCAAACAAGCATCTAAAATAGATGCTTTGCGTGCTATTCCTTTAGGAAAAAAATTGTTTTTTGTTAATTTATAAAATAAAATTCTCTTGTGTAACCATTTTTCATGTAAATTTTTAAGAGTTGTGTGTATTCTCCTTAATCTAACTTGCAGTCATATCTCTTTTACTTCCTTATTGAAAATTCATACTTTCCACCCCTAAATATAGCCGGACGTTTTTTTAACGGAATTTAACAAATCATTTTCCTTTCATAGCTTTTTGTTTTGACTTAAACATATTTTTCTGTCATGATTTTATTCTCTCAATATGAATTTCATAATATTTTGAATGAATTTTTCATATCTCTTTTGAAAACTGACAGCTCTCAGTATTTCAATATTCGTTGTATAAGAACAAAGTGAAATCAAAATGAGATACCGATAAACTGCCATTAACATACCTTTTTTCTTTACTGTAAAATGAAAAGTAGAACCATTCATACATATTCCTCCTGTTTCTATATTTTTATTTTTTTTTAATTGATTCGTCAGTCATACTATAGTACCTAAAGTTAATTTTAATTCAAATTTAAAAATATGTGTTAAATATTGTGTAGGTCATATTCTTATTTTATTTAAAATAAAATGAAAATAATAAAAAATATTTTGTGTGTTTTTGGGTTCAAATAAACATATGAAACCTTTTTTTTATAAAATCCATTTATTTATTTATTTATTATGATTCATACATTTACAATATACATTGATAAAAAATTCTAGCATATTTTAAAACAATGTATTTATTTGAAAACATTCGATGTTATCGAGACATAATAATGTTATTTTACAATATTACAAAGAATTTCTTTTTTAAAAAATTCATATTACAATTTCAATCAATTCATTGCTGCTACGTTCAGTGATATTTTAAAACAGGATTCTTGTTTAATTTTTAATTTAAATATTATGTCTATACTTCACTTAATTGGTTAGGAATACAAAAATATATAATGGGTTCTTTATTACATTTTTCCTTGATATCTATTTTCTTATCCATAAATGTAATTCCTTTCTCAATACTTTTCCTAAGTAAGACCTTCCGAAGAAATGAATGCACTTTTTATCCCTGTATTTCTATATACAATTTTTCATTAAACATACATTTAACTTATTTTTATTAGACATTTTCATGTTTGTGTTTTTGTCCAAACCCGTTTTCTATTATTGCAAATAAATATCAATTTATATAGTATTTTTAAGCCATGCCCACAATATCCTCTGGCGTGCTGTCAATGTCAATAAATGATTTTTCTTTTATATAGTACATATTTAAGACTACAAATTTCTTAAGGTACTACAAAATTCAAAGTATTAGAACATTTTGATCCATTTAAGTATATTGAATGTAACACTCTCCTACCTTGCTGCTTAAAGTATTATTTTTATCAACAGTATGGTTTTATAATTCTTATTAATACAATGTTTATTATTATAAGATTTTTTTTATATAAAAAATAACTCTCGAGCACTTAGGAGGACTACATTTTAATTTGTATAATTGACAGAATTTTGGAATAATGTTTCATGACTGGCAAAGAAATAAATGTTACAAAAAACACATCACTCATATTCGGTTCTTTGTTGAAATTAAAGCATCTTAAATTGTTATTTCGCATGAAATAATAGTAAAAAATAACAGTCAAATAAATACCAATTAAAATTAACGCTTTGAACCCTTTAAGCAAATAAAATAAGTTGATTAAAAAAATGCTAATATTCCATAAAAAATAAAGTATTGTATAAAATTCCTTTCATTTCCTTTTTATCGACGATAGTCCATAGCTTGTAAAAGTCGAAAAAAAATGGCGACTTTAGTCAATTAAAGAAATATATGCACACATATTGTGTTATAAATATACAATATTACAATCATAAAAAAATATATATACAAAGCGACGTTTACATATTAACAAAAAGTACTGCGAAAATTAGAAAATAATAGAGTTTTTACAAATTCCTGCTTTTTGTCCTAGGACTATTCGGTAATCATAACGAATTGGGTTGCATTATATACTTATAGGTTTGTAGGCAATTTTTAGTATACGAGTATATAGGGATAGTACTTTAGTATAAAAAATGATTTTAAATGTATGTCTCCCCGCAAAACTGAAACTGACATACCTACAAACTCTAGGTTTCTCTAGACTTTAAAATTTCTGGTGATATTTTTGTTTGTGGCAAGTTAATTTTATTAACAAAAACTTTATACAAACATTATTCAGTGGTTTGAACTACAGCTGATAACTAGCGGTGTTTACATAAATAAACTCGAAAGTGGTTTTGTACAAGTGAAATAGAAGCAGTACGAATTTTGTGACGTCTACAAAGACAGAAACAAAAGAAGGATGAGGATAATTGTGTCACCTACTTTAAAAATCCGCCAGATCCAATTTAATAAGATATTAAAATAAATACTCTATCGGAATGCCAATTGTAGGTTTTATTGTTTAAAATATTTATGTTCTTGATAACCCTGCTAAAAATACTTAAAAACAGCGTTGTATTTCGAATTCCGTTATATTCATGAAACTTGCCTTCTGACCCATATCGGCCAATCAGAGAGCGGAGGTAGGTCGAAAATTAAGGTTTAATTAAATCGGTTTGTGTCTCATGTGTTTTTTAAATACAAAAAAAATGTGAAAATTCCCTATTTCATAATATTTTATCTAATGATAGACAAATCTTTGAAACATAAATGTTACTCAGAGAATTTCGCATTTTTTGTAAAATTGACTTACATGGATCTGGCAGATTTTGAAAGCAGGCGACACAATTATTAAAAAAAAATGGTAAGAAATGCAGTGATGCAAATAAAAATACGAGTACATAAACAATTATACTATTAAAAAATACATTTATACTCAAAAAAATTTACGTCCACACAGAACATACTCATAAATTTCATATAACCTTATTTTAACCGTCAAAAATTCATGGATTTTTATGTAAATATTTTACAAAACCAAACATTGCTTTTTTATAAATAAATTGTGTAAATTTCTGTTCTTTGGCAATTACAATATGTTTTATGGTACATATTTTTTTTGTTTTATATACCCTAAAAATATTCACATAAATATACTCAGTTTGATTTATTTAAAAAATCTACTTAATATATATTAAACTTTAAAAATTTTCTTCAATTGTCCATTATCTTCCTGATACTTAAATACTACACTGGTAAATATTTCTATTCACTCAACAATCTGTAAGTTTCCACGACAAATACATATTTAATTCATTAACTACGTAGCTGAAAAGAAAATCCTTTCCAATTTGTTTGTATGAATATGATATCGGGGGAAAATTTATCCTAGAATATACCATACAATACTGCATATGAAAAACAGCGTATCGAATTGACTAATATGAAATATTATATTCACAGGTTATAGATAGTTGAAGATCTATGCTCACTGTCTAAAAGCACTCTTTGTCATAGCTAAAACGACTATGTTTTGTTCGTATGAGTTGTCACTAGTTTATATAATGTTTTATTCATACATGGAGTCTCAGCACTCTGTTCCAACCTTCCCGTCTTCTAACTGTCAGTAAACATTAGGTCTTTTTGTAGACCTAAAGTCAAGATCGGCGCGTTCCCTCTTCAAGCGCCGGCAAAAATATTTCTATCTGGCCAAGATAGTCATCTCCGTATCAGCAACAGTCAAATGCATTCCGTTTTCGGTAATGTCTTGCAGGTCGCTGCATTTTCTGTTCCCCATCACGGATAATTTGACACCTTTTGTCGATTCTGGAAGCTGTTTTTTTCTCGGAGATCTCATGGATCTTCCGACCCTCACGATTTTGCCGCAAGCTAAAATTTCTTTGAACTCTTTCTTGAAATTGTCGTTTAGCCAGCCGTAGAGAAGGGGGTTGGAGCAGGCGCTCGACATTCCCATCATGTGACAAACGGCGTACATGATGAGCATGCTTTGATGGTCCAGCAGAGGTTCGTCGTAGAGATCAGCGAATAGATTGAAGAGATTCAGAGGTAACCAGCTGATGCAGTAGATAACTGCAATGGAAATGAGTAAAGAGTTGGTTTTTTGCATCCTGCGTCCTCTTTCCCTTTCTTTTTTAACTTCTCCGGTCAAATTTGTGGAGACATATCTATATTTTAGCTTGAAATAGATCCTCATATACGCAGCAGACACAACGATGATGGGTAGAAGATACTGTACTACGAGACTAAAGGCAGAGTAGTAGGCCCTGCCGTGTTCAATCGGCCACTCTTCCATGCAAAAACTGACGCTGTCTATACCGAAAAGATTGATGGTGTGGGTTTTCAGTGTTCTGTAGATGAACATCGGAGATGCCAAGATTACAGAGAGTACCCAGATGAGCGTCAGTATGACAATCGCACCCATGACTTGAAGATTTTCTCGAGTGGGATAAACGATCACCTGTGAAAAAAGAAAAAGAAAAATTAGCACAAATTTTGCAAACTTACAGTTAAATATCCCAAACATATAGTTATAAAATTTTATTGCATTTAAATTGCAAACATCTACATATCTCCTATTCTGCGTATGTTGTCTCACATCAAACCTTTATATTGCATTAATTTTTGAAAAATGTACAAATTTGCACTGTCGCTAGATTTCCATCGTATTTTTAGTTAGAATCTTAAAAAATGGTACTACTCTCAGTTAAGAATTTGTGAAAAATATATATATATATAATATATATATATATATATATATATATATATATATATATATATATATATATATATATTTATATATATATATATATATATATATATATATATATATATATATATATATATATATATATATATATATATATATATATATATATATATATATATATATATATATATATATATATATATATATATATATATATATATATATATATATATATATATATATATATATATATATATATATATATATATATATATATATATATATATATATATATATATATATATATATATATATATATATATATATATATATATATATATATATATATATATATATATATATATATATATATATATATATATATATATATATATATATATATATATATATATATATATATATATATATATATATATATATATATATATATATATATATATATATATATATATATATATAGGTTTTACCAATTCAACATAGGTAATATTTATAAGGCATTCGTTTAAATATATATTTATAATGAAAGAACACCTGAAATAGCATTTCAAGTTTATGTATGGTCCTTCTTTTTTACAACTTTATACTTGTCATTTTTCATATATATTTTTCTCATATCAGAGGTTGGATTATTCACCTTATGGATGATATATCAATGTATATTAAAGATGTCGCAACTAAAATTAAATTTTCGTTATCGATGTTGTTAGCGAAATTCTAAATATTTTAATATTTTATATTTGATGTATACTTGATAAATACCACTGTTTAATTATTACAACACGCGTTGTTATCAAACGCCGCATATGTTGAAACACGTGTCGCATTAAATTAAAATTAATATAGGTATATCCAAAGTAAATTTTTCAAACAAAAAATAGTAGATATAACTACGAAGTAACTGCCAAATCAATCCATCTCAATGTTTTTTTGTTGTATTAAGACGTTTATTTATTAAATACAAATAAACAGCTTTCTATCCCTTACGCAGCACTTCATTTTCAGAATAGCTTTTTTACATTTCATAAGCGAGAATACTTTTATTTCTTTTTTCATAAAATGTAAATATAAGGTACAAGATATCAGATTCATGGAGTTGCTCAGATTCAAGGACAGTTTTACATAATGTAGAAAAGTAAACACGCAAATCCTTCAATCCCCATGACATCTGGAAAATACGGCCAAGTTTATTCAAGTCAAGTATTGTCGAGATACAAAGCTGAATATCTTTATAAAATACAGAGAAGAGGTCGGCGGAAAGCAGGAGATTTAACCCTTTGTTGGTCACGATCATTATGATATGCCTTGTGTCTGACAGTCACGTTTTGATGAATTCATTTTCGGATTATTACGTAGCGTTATCATTGTTCATTTTGATGACGTCTCGGCAACCATTACAGAGTCCATATTCGAGAATTTTTCCGTCATTCTTATTTTTCATATTGAAATTTATATTCATCTTCAATAAAATCTAAAAACCACTAAGAATAAGTGATTTAATAGCTGTTGAAACGTCTTTTAAAATGTGGATGCTAAAAAAGTAAGATAAAATTAGATTTTGGAAATCTCAAATAACTAGCCGGGCAAATTTCGTTAAAATCAATGATTTGGAAATTTGTTTATTCTAAAATTTACTGTTTTTTGGTTTAACTAACTAACTTACCGTCACACCACTTCCCCGCATGGTAAGCAGATAGAAAAGAAAGCTACAACAATCTTCTTCTAAACCACACAAATCTTTCTTTGAAAACAATCTTCTCTTCCCCAATCATGCCTCTCTTTAAACAATCCTTTTAAATATGTAGTTTAATGATAAAATTAATCAATACTATTAAATTTATCCTATATTACTACCCCTGTAGTGAAGGGGCAAATAGTATTAATTTGAAATATTAGTATTAATTTTCATTCATTCGATACCTTACTGACTTTCAAATAGTCTATTCCGATATTCTATATCTTGATTGTGCAACCTAAAACACAAACTATTATTTATTTTGTTATGATCAAGATATTTTCTTTACCAAAACTATACGCGTATCGTTTTCGAAAAACGTAAACCATTCATTTACGGGAAAAATATGTGTTTAAATGTGGCTTGTTATTCTAGGAATCTTTAGTAAAAATGTATTAAGCATATATATTTTGTATTTGTTAGATACAACTCGACTAGTCGAGGGTTAAAATACGCATTTTACGAAAGGTTTCATTAATCTTGTGACGTATATAGCTACAAGTTGTTAACTTTGTCCATTACATGTTGTGTAACTTAGTTGAAAAAAAGAAAAACATCAATTTAATGGAGTTTACAACTTTAGGGGAAAAAGTTTTTTGGTACAACTCGTGCAATGTTCGACGCCTGTTATTTGATGGCAGTCAAACAACAAAACACCAAAGCTTCGCGCTTGCCATCAAAGGCGTAAATACTCGTAGTTTTAGGGAAAAACATCGGAATTTTTAAAGGAAAAAAGATACATAGTTTTTCAATTCATCTGACACGTGTAAAAAGTAATTAAAAATGTATTTTAAAATACAGAGTTAGGAGAGACAGGATTTCAAAAGAAAATTTAATGCATTGAAATCCATTTTTTATTTATTTTGCACTATCTTTGTGGAATAATATGATGATTTAAATATTAAAAAAATTAAACACTTATATAATTTATTGATTTGGCATTTACTTTGTGGAATGACATTTAGAATATTTGAAAAAATCATTTACCCTTGTAATACGACTTGTTGAGTTTTTTTTTTTGCATTCCACATTAATAGTTTCAAAAACTGTCATTAGTTTTTATCGAAAGGTCTAATTTTTAAATCATATTCTCAATTTTTTTACAGCAAGTAAAAATTTGTGACAATATATTATTCAATTCGTGTTTAATATTTGAGATTTACTTGTATTCTATAGCTTAAGAATTATTATTTTAACAATATAAGTGTTTAAAGTGTATTACATAAAGTGAACGATGATTAAGAGGTGAGTGTTAATTTCTAAGTGACAAATCTGTCTTAGTACAAAAATGGGAATAATGGCTTCGTATTTCCATATTTAATAAAAGCTGTTTTGCCTTACGAAAAAGTCATTTGTTACAATATTTTCATGAAGGCAAAGATAATCCGTAAAAATGTAGACAAGTCAGTTACATTGATGGAACGCTTTTTATCTCATTTTACCACCTTACTGACTTGACGTGATTGAGGACCTTTATCTCATTTGACGCACATCCGGAATGGGAATACGGAAGTAGGCATTATGGATTATAAATATGGACCAATTTTAAAAAATATTTATCACGATGAAAAATATAGATTTACAACATTTTGAGTGTGTCCAAATACTTGTTAACAAAATCTGGATTATCTCCAATTACAGGAGTTATTTTCATCAATGCAGTGTTATCTTGATATTCAATTGTATGGAGGCAAAGTGATTAGTCCTGTACTGCTTATGTAAGTCCAGGGTGATATATAATAAATGAGAGTATAAATCGACTTTATTTATTTTGGCAGCCTTCGTAGTGTAATGACGACAAAATTTTCCCTAAAAAATTAAGTGGTTTCGTGAGCATTTTACAGTCGTAGACATTACAAGTCAATAACTTAAGGAAGCCTTATTCCGACTTAAGCTTCTGGGAGATGCTCGTGAAGAGCTTCACTCTCATCATAAACTGTTTTTGGAGCATGGATGGAGGTTGGACATGTGACAGCCTTGGACCGCGCTGATTCAGCGAACTGATCTTCCATAATCTCTTAAATTTTATTTTTCAATTTTAATTTTTGCCATGTTTTTGTTCGTGGTTTTGTATGATGCTTTATATTTGTAAACGAAATTAAGGTAAATACGGTATTTAACATGTTCTATGCACAACATTTTGAGTGTGTCCAAATACTTGTTCACAAAATCTGGATTATCTCCAATTACAGGAGTTATTTTCATTTTATTTTTTAATAAAAAAGTTTCTGCTCAATAAAAAGCTTCTTTTCATCTCATCAATAGATGTCTCAAGTGAAGTTCTAGTGATTCAAGATTGGCCATATACATATAGAACTTCTTAGAATTTGAGTAGTGTGGTTGTCAATAATGGGTAAAATTGGTGAATGTTACAGGTGTGTTAAGTGATCACTTAAACCAACCTATGACAGTCGTCAGCCCCGTAAATATATATTCTTCTTAATCTTTGATGACATATTAAAAGATGTTCTATGCAAATATATTTGAAAATAATTAATGGTTGAAAGTACATAGTTGAGGAAGCAATAAAATTTTCATATATTTTAACAAAAAAATTACAAGGAAATGTATCGTTTTTAATTTCGTCTTTCATATAAACCAATTACGCACATAATAAGCATAAAATACGTTGTCTGGTACTAGTATCATTAATTAAGTCTAATTTTATTTTTTTAATTTCCAAATATATTTTTATTCATCCAAATACTTCTGAAGACTGAAAAACTATTATTTGATATGAAAACATAAAAGAGATGTATTTTATAAAGTCATTAATTTTACTCTTAAAAACAAGAGAAACTCACAACATAATACAACATTAAAAATTGAACATTTGAAATTTAGCTTTACGAAAACTTCTAAGAATCACTCGATATAAAGAATCTCCACTCTTTCTAGGAATAGATTTTTTTTTCAGTTAAAACATCAAAGGTTGAATTCTTTGAAGGGACATTTAACCAACCTAAGTTGATTTGAAAATTTCAGCTACAAAAACACCGTATTCTCCCTTTTGTGAAATTCTAAAACAGAGGTTTCTTCTTTTTTTCGTTCACTACAAGTTTTTCAGTTCATTTCTTTTGAACTTCGAACTACACATATTTTCTCAAGTGAAACCATTTGTTTCTACTTTAAAGAAATCCAAGTTGTAATATTTATTTTATATATATTTAAATTATAGTTAGTAATTACCATATTTTCTCAAGTGAAACCATTTGTTTCTACTTTAAAGAAATCCAAGTTGTAATATTTATTTTATATATATTTAAATAATAGTTAGTAATTACCATATTTTCTCAAGTGAAACCATTTGTTTCTACTTTAAAGAAATCCAAGTTATAATATTTATTTCATATATATTTAAATTATGGTAAGTAATTACCATTTTATGTTTGGATCTACCGTGACACGTGTTTCAATCAAATAAGTATCATTTTGAAACGATTTTTTTAATATTATTTTTTGACATCTCATCAAAAATGAAGAAGAATATAGAAGTCTGGGCATTTACGGGGCTGACGACCGTCATAGGCTGGTTTAAATGTCCACTTTACACACGTGTAACATTCATCAATTCTACCCATTATTAACAACCACACTACTCAAATTCTCGGAAGTTCTATAAATATGAACCAATTTTGAAACATTATTCTTGAATCACTAGAACTTCACTAGAGACATCTATTGGTGAGATGAAAATAAGCTTTTTATTGATCAGAAACTCTCTTAAGTATTTAGGCACACTCAAAATGTTTAAAAAAATATTTTTTAAGGTAGGTTTTTCGTAAATAATGTTTTGGTATGTGAAAAGTTATAAACCTTTTTATTTTGAAAGCACAAAAATTAATAAAACTATTTATTATAATAAAAGATAAACAGAATTACATAAACCAAATCCTCGTCACTATTTTTCATATTTCTACTGATGAAAATAAATAAAATAGCATCTACCCTCTCCTCACCCTTCAATGTTCTAAGGGTACAATACTAGATAAACAAAACGTTTTGGGGATCTCAGACCACGTGATAAAGAAAATCACATGATTTGCGAAGAATTTAGAAACACTCAAAATGTTGAGAATATCACAAGGGATAATACAAAATTCAATTAACGTTATAGAATAGACCTTTACATCCGGATAAGAATGTTAATAAAAATAAATATATGCAAATTGATATAAAATACGTTTACAAAAAGGGATGATTTTTTTCAGCAGAAAATTTATCTTCATGTAGGGAAAAAACACATTTATTTTACAGTCTGAATTTAGAAATGGTTGAAGCATTATATATGGTAAGTTGCACGTTAAGAAAATGTAAATAAAATATTTATGATTTTTTTCCCAGTAACATACTTGTACTTTGCGTCAAAATCATCTTCAAAAAAAATATCAAGTCAATACATTTTTGAATGAAGATAATTTTTTTCTTTTCATTTTCATTCAATAAATTTAATGAACAAAAATAAATTCTTTGATAATAAATGAGTACTAAAAATCTTGGATAAAAATAAAAATTATTTTTAAAAGATTTATCATAATTTCAGTCCGCTTCCATAGTGTGCTATGCTGGAGGTTTCAGGTTCGATTCCCAAGAGGGTCGAAATGAAGATTTTTGATTTTTTAGTCAAATATTTATTTGACCCTGGACTGGTACCTGGAATGGAAGGCTGATTACCTTTTTTTCATGTATTTAACGATAAAATAACACTGTTTCTAAAGGATGCAGTGCCTTAAACACCATTGGGTGTAGAAAAGGGTTAAAATAAGATTTTCATAATTTTAAACATTAATTTTAAAATTTAACAGAATTTCTCCAATTTTTTTAGTATCGTTTAGTTTCATCGAACAAGCACAATTGCTACGTGAGACCATATAGCGTTCGAGGGGTAATATGTAAAACGATACAGTTGGTTATGTGAAGCGAGGTTTGTTGTGTGGTCAGGTAATGGGAATTCGTTATGCGAGTCTTTCGTTATGCGAAAAATCACTGTAACTGATACACAGTACAAGGTTTCACCTGTACCGACATTTCAGAAAAAAATGAGTGAAAATTGGAAATAGAAAGATCAAGTACAGGGTCTTTAAGTCAAAGAGGTACACCAAGATTCAACATCCTGTAAATCTCTTAGCCCTGAAGTCAAGCGTTTAATAAACCATATTCCTTTATTAATTTGGCATTCCTTTTGTGGAATAACATCAACGGATGGCTGAAAGTGGAGGGCTAATCATCTTTCCTTCACTATA
>NW_028282410.1:0-33696 GCF_059751285.1 Brachycentrus maculatus | reverse complement strand
CTTTTTACTGTGCAACAGATCTTTTTAGGTAAAACCAGAAGGTTTGTTTAAAAACCTTCTGGTTTTACCTAAAGATACCTTTTTCTCAAAATGCAAAAAACAACACTTTCTGCCCTATAGTGGGTAAATTTTAAGTAAAAAATATGCCGCTTTTGCTGGAATATAAAAGATTTTTTGGGCATCCCGAAAACATGCACAACTGAAATTGACGATTTTTGATATATGACGTTGTTGAAAGGAGTGAGCGATTTGTTAAAAATATGTTTTACTAAATTCTATAAAATTAAAAAGTTTTTCAACGAAATTCATTTCATGTTATCCAAACTAGGAACAAGTGAAAATGTATATACTTTTTATTTATATATATATTTTATTTTTAATATGTTTTTTTTCTGTGATTAAGTATTTCAATGTAGTCAAATTGAAAATAATGAAAAACTTTCAAAATGATGTGAAGACAAAAAATAGATCTTTATTATTATGAGTACACAAATAACTTTTCTGAATTACATTAAACATTTAAGCCACTTGTATTTTAACTGACAATAATCGTGAATAATAAAAAAAAGTTTAAATTTAGGGCCGAGAGTTTGGGTTCAGTTTTATGGATACATTTAAAATATTTCTAGTATTACACTTTTATGGTAGTTATTGAAACTTTCAATATTTTCTATGGCTTAATTAAATTCAAGAGAAGCAAAGAATAGATAACTTTGTGTTTTATACATATATCTAAATGATTTTTCAAATTATTCTTGTGTTTAAAAAAATACGTTTCCTTGCTGATATCATTCTTATAAGCTATTATTTAGGTTTACTGTACTTTTATTTAGTAGGGTTTACTGTACTTTAAATAATAGAAAATAATATTTTAATGATATGCAGAGTAAAGACAAAAGTTTTCACGACATTAGAGTTGATACAAGTTGGTGGTGTTGTTAGAACCAACTTTGGTTTCCAAATTAGGCTGTAACATGGCACGTAACCAAACTTGACACAGAACCAGGTTACTTTGCATATTCACTTTAGTTTGTAAATGAGAGCAATCAGAATAATGCCCAGATCAACGCAGCCTCTATAAAGGTACAAGCACTTTTGAATAACTTACAACTTAAACTTTTCACCCGATTGTAAATTCAAGGCATTAAACATGTTATTTTACATTCTACGCAGGCAGATAAACCACTAAGTGAAGTTAGGGTACAATAAAATAGCTTCGTTAAGATATAACTTGCATATGTGGCTTACGGTGTAAGGGTGCAAAAAGTTACGTTCTGAATAATCCAAGTCTTAAAAGCACGGAAAGTACAATATGATTATTTATGTGTTACAATATTTTTAAAGTAAAATTTCCTTACCATCCGTTAAGAGTAACTTCGACATGAAAAATTGTAATGGAAATGCTGAATCCCCATAAATTAGAAAGCAAGTAAAAAAAGAAAAACCTAACCAAAACAATATTTTCAAATTGATTTTATTTGAAAGAAAACATTGAGTAGTCGAAATTACAACATTTATAAAGCCTTTTTTATGTGATTTTATGCATTTTATGCAGTTTATATCCCGTATTTTTTCTGACTCATGTAATTTGTAATGTACAATTTTGATACGTTTTGTAATTTTTCACATCTTAATTAATTAATCTATTGTATGAAAAAAGTTTAAAAAATCGAAAAGAAACGATAACCTACGGAAAGTAACGAATATCATCCCGATCCTGTAACATGCAATCGTATACGAGCTGAGTGCTCTGGCCGCTGTTGCTGTTCTCCTTTTCTTACCTATACTAGCATACTAGGCGACATTGCAATGAGCAAATGCTGAGTACTAGTTCCTGATTGATCCACACTAGATTATCTCTTCTATTCCCAACACAGATTCAAATAAGAACATATTGTATTATTTATATTCAAAGCATTTACTTTGTGGTCAAACATTTTAATTGATATTAGTAATGTTAGTAAATAACCACTCACCGACTACTTCTGTCTACCGGTTTCGAGACGTACCCGTCTCTTCGTCAGGACATACACTACAATTTAACAATCATGCGAACAACACTAAACCACACCCACTTAGTACTATTCACATACACTATCACTACACATGCAAAACATGCAGAGCGAGTTGTTAGTCCCACCATGCTTTTGGGAAACTAAATAAAACTTTAGTTTATATATATATATATATATATATATATATATATATATATATATATATATATATATATATATATATATATATATATACATATATATATATATATATATATATATATATATATATATATATATTTATTTAAATATAAAAATATATATATATATATAAATATATATATATATATATATATATATATATATATATATATATATATATATATATATATATATATATATATATATATATATATATATATATATATATATATATATATATATATATATATATATATATATATATATATATATATATATATATATATATATATATATATATATATATATATATATTTATATAAATATATATATATATATATATATATATATATATATATATATATATATATATATATATATATATATATATATATATATATATATATATATATATATATATATATATATACATATATATATATATATATATTTATATATATATGGGACGAAAACCGGTTTCGACAAGAATCTTGTCATCCTCAGGGTTAAACATGTAGTAAATCTAAAAATTGAAATATTCATAGTTAGGTTAGTAGGAGGGAATACGGAATGGGTAATGAAGTTAGTCAAAAGTGGTTGATTAAGTTAGTAGAAATTGGTAAGAAAAAATGTTTTATTTTATAAAGTTAATAAAATCTGCCACAAAGCATCTGCGAAAAACATTGAATAAATTCAAATTGTAACGAAATAATGTTTTTACTTGTAGAATAACCTTTTATTACTATGTTATCCATTTACCATTTTGCGTTTTTCCGTTATAATTATTATATCTTACTTCACAATTGTAATATTCTCTATGAAATTTATAATAACGGTAATAAGAATAATTTTATTCAAACTTTACTTTATAACTTCACGGTTTTACTTGGAAAACGCACTTGTGTTAAAATCGTATGGAGTAGAAATTTTACGAGTAGCCTTAAGTAAACCTTAAGAGTAACTCAATCTTAGCTAAGACTCTTGTGAGGGAAGAAACTTTTCAACAACCCCGTTAACACTTTGCCGGAGGGGAAAGTTGAAGGAGAATTTTCATATCTTCCGAAGGATTTCGAAAATCAGCCTTAGGAATCCGAAATGCGAATATAACACAAAGGAAAGTACGTATTACTGTTCACCAATTCCCCGTTTAACCTTAAATTTGATTTTATTGGCTGTTAAAAGCTTTCAGAATAAAATATGAACATTTGATTGTAGAAGGTAAATATTAGTTTGGATCAATAGTAATACAATAATAATACAGTAAATTAATAAAATATTTCACTAACGTGTTTTTGCTATTAAATCCTATTAACTCTTTTTAAAAGACATCTCTTAAAAGTACTAAAGATTCGTTTTTAAATATTTGACAAATTTATGGAAAAACAATCATATTTTGTATAAAATAATAATTAATATATTTGTGTTTCATTTTTATTTTTAAAGATTAACCCGTAAAGCGTCTATTTTAGATGCTTGTCTGCAGGTAGGATAGTAAAGATAGGGAAATTATACGTGTCACAAACACCCAAACCAATTGAAAAATATAATTAAAAAAAAGATATCGCAATTGGCGAGAATTAAACCCGTGACCCCAGTTTCACAGTCGAGCGTCTACCTAACTACGCCATGGTGCCTGTATACGTAGAACAGCAGTATAACTGATAAGTTATCTCAGGTTATATTTATCAGACGTGCATTTGCGGTATAACTAATGAAATAAGAGAATATCATCGCAAGTCGAAGCCCGCCGAAAATATTTTAACGAGCTAGCGTTCACAAAGGTAACGCGAGGTGAAATATTACTGTAAATAAATATCGTTGAAACAGGAATATAAAATATGTTTTTTTTATTAAAGATAAAAAGTTTTTTGATATCAGCGTATCCGAACCGATTCCAAAAATGTGATTTAAAATAAGCAGATACTTAGACTTAGATTGGTTAGGTCGCGTGGCATTGAAATCCAGTATGGCATCCAAAATTCACAGATATAATTTAAAATAATGAATTAATTAGAGTAAAATGGCTTCATATTTTATTAACAAATATATAAAAAACATAATAAATTTTTTCGTCTCGATAACTTTTTTTTTTCATTTTGACATCTCAAAAAAGACGAAGTAGAATATGAATGTTTAGGTATTTACAAAGCTTATGACCTATAGGCTAGTTAGGTGATCACTTTATGCATGTATAACATTCACCATTCTACCCATGATTGACAATTATACTTCTGAATTTTTTGGAACTCATACATATATCATAAGTCTCACGTCGTTTCACGTTTCGTGTTTTCAGCAGTATCTATGGTTGATTTAAGTCATTTTTATTAAGCAGAGAAATTTTTATTTGTATGTGTGCAGAATCCAATAGAAATATTTTCCATAATTGCCTTTAAATATGATTTTAAATTTTTATATTTGACCGGGTATTTTATTCACAACATTATGGGTGCATCCAAATTCTTACTAGCAAATCTGAGTTTTAACTAAAAAATAACTCCTATTGAAGAAACCAAGATTAGTCAAGAGGGTTGGGATGTAAACAAAATACTGTGAATAATTTTTTTCCTTGTCTATCTGCACTCAGTGGTGCATAGGGCACTTTATCAGATCGACAATGCGTTAAAATTATTGTTAATCATATGAAATCAGTCCTGTTCTGGATTCATGTAATCAACAGTGGAATACAATTGAAATGATAAATATGACGTAAGTGAGGAAGCTCAATATTACTGCTTTAAATATAAATATAAGAAAATAGATGAGGGTATAATTGTACCTAAAAGACCTCATAAAAAATATAAAATTTTGTATTGCCAAAATATCGACCAACTCACACAAGTTTGTAGGAGTACGAGTAAACGTGGTCAATGTCTCCAGCCATAATCAATATTCCCTTTTTGGTCTGCTAATTTTACCTACTTAGGATACATTTAACATACATTCATTGATAAAAAAAATTTCAAGTGAAAAATATTATGTATAATATAAAAATTTCCTGAATTTTTTTTATTTAAATTAAATTAAATAAGTCTGTCAAGCAATACTAAAGAAGCAAAAAACGGTTTTTTTATTTTATTTTCGTAATTTACATTATCATTCTCAAAATTCGGAAGAGTGTAAAAACGGTTATTTTATTTTAAACAGCTTGAGTAGTTGGGAGGAGATTAAGGTAATTACGGTTTAACGGTGGGGTGACTCTATTTTCGGGTAATTTAACCTACTCTACTGAACAATAGTCAAATTGAACGAAAGTATTAGTCTTTCCAGAAAAACAAAGTCCGAACGTGCTCTGCTAAAACGAACAATAATATTACTTTACAAAGTAATATCATTAGTTTTTCTTTTTTTGTATTGAATATTGTTGGATACGTTTTGAAACCCTGTTTCAAATGTAGGAAAAACGTAACAACGGAAAACGCATAATAGCAGGATCATGCTATTAAGATAAATGTCGATAATATATGTACATGACGGGATGTTAATTAAGTTTCCAATCCAGTGATCTGCAGGAAATGCAGCTGATATCAAGTAATTAAATTACCGTATCCTGAATTATTTGCATTAGTACGGTATATCAACCAAAATGAAATCATTCACTAAATCATAATAATATACGTTATTTAACAAATTTTTAGTGGGTCCAAATATTTGTTACAATGATTAATGATACACTTTTTTTATACCACTTGAGTTTTATTAAAGACTACTTGTTTCGGAAGCTAAACTTCCTAAAATAATAAATTGTATCAAAATTCTTCACCTTTGCTTTCCATTTTCCCTTTGTTTTCAAACTCCGCCCCTTGACCAACCCCCTCCCCCTAACTTTCCCCTCTCCTTATTTTTGGAACAGTTTTTTTATTTATTTTATATTTTAGTTATTATTCAGACCCGACGATGGAAGTTTAGGTTCCGAAACTAGTAGTCTTTAATAAAACTCAAGTGGTATAAAAACAAGTGTTTCCTTAATCCTTGTAACATGTCTTACCACAAACTAAATGCCGAAACAATAAATAACACTAATACTTGTTCATGAATCTGGATTATCTCCGCTTCAGAGTTATTTTTAACATCTCAACATAGATGAATAAGAATGTCTGGGCATTTACAGGGCTTCCGACCGTCATAGGCTTGGTTAAGTGGTCACTTTACACACGTATAACATTCACCATTTTTACCCATGATCACCATCACATTCCATATCAAGTCAACAGTCTTAAAACTAATTTATACAACAGATTGAAAACAAACCAAATACATATTTTAATAAAAAAACATATTCAGTCTGATTACAGTAAAAAATATTAATCTCTTTGTTTAAAGAAGTTATGATTCTTTAATGAAAATATTCCAAATTGTAAAAGTTTCAGTTTAATGAATAAAATTAGTTTGAAGTCAAATTTCAACTTTCCTTTCGAGGATTGAATAGTCATTGAACAATGAGAAAAATCGTATTTCAATATTATCATTTTTAAACACCGTATTCAAAATCTATTTGATAATGATGCGGAAAGTATTAAAACATGTGTCACAATAGATTTTAAAGAACATTTTAATTTAAAAATGATAACCACGTTCTTATAATAAGTACTTCCAAACCAATATCAGGAAATCCATAAATAATTATATTGAATATCAGGAACAAATTAAAATACATAAGCCAGACGTGGAAATAACGTAATCTGATTTTTCCTTCCCCGTGCACGTTTACCAAATTAAAGGCTTAAAGTGCCTTAGAACTCCTCAATCATTTTCAATTTACGTGTCTCTTCATGATTTTATTGGTTCTCATACAAACTCCGATCACGTGGTGAAATCAATTATTTTTACGTGTCATGGCGTCTTCCTAACCCCAAATTCGTTCCATGAATTTAGAAATCAAATTTGGGATAGCAAAAAAAACATCTAGAATACGTTGGATATCGGAAAAACCCTACCTCTAGATTAACTTCAGTGGTGAATTTACCGGAGATGGAAAAATAATTAATATTTATACAAAAAATACCACCTTAAATGCTTTTAAATTACTATGAAAAAATTGAAGGATGGATTTGAAATATAAAATATTTAATAATTTATTATTGTTTAATTTAAATATTTATTTGATATGACCCTGTTGCTGCTTCCTTAGTGTAAAGGTTAGAGTGTTAAGCTACCGTGCTGGAGGTCCCGGGTTCGATTTCCAGGGAGGGGTGAAAATAAGTAACTTATTTGACACTGTAATATTTATTTAATATTACCCTGGACTGGGCCCTGTGATCACCTTGTTTTCATGTAAGTAACGGTCCGTAAACACTGCGTGAATACGACGTAGTGCCCTATGCACCATTTGGTATGGATAAGGGTTAGAATATTACCCTAGACTACCACCTGAAGAGCATGACTGATCACCTTGCCTTCGAATAAATGATCAAATTAACATTTCATCAATTTGATAGTGTCTTATGCAGTACCTGATCGTGCCAAGTTTTTCTCTGTCTTTCTCTGCTTCTTTTTCCAATTACATTCGTCTCATAATTTGTTTTACCGTTCTTTCCTCACTCATTCGTTCTACATGTCCAAACCATCTCAACACACCTTTCTTGGATTTTTGGAACTCCTACAAATATCATGACAAAATTTTAATTATTGGAATATATCATCATCGAAATTTTTGGAACTCCTACAAATATCATGACACTGTACAGTATACGTGTGAGTTTACAAGAGTAATCTTTGTTGGATTGATGAAGCTTTTATTGAGTCTCTTTAATTTAGATGTATACAAGATCCTTTCCAAATATTACATTATGTCTCAATTCGCCTTTTAAGATTTTAAATATAAAATTTCTCTCGTATTCGTATTCAAATAAGATAGTCAGCAAAGTACAATTCGTAATAAGAACATATTACATGGTTCCACCGAGCGTTTGATAAAGGCACTGCTCCTGCATTTCCGGCAGGAAGTCCTTTACGTTTCCGTTTCAGACAGCAATATTTCAAATAACATGCGGGTTCGGCTTTACAAAACAGATTTCTGCTGAACTATATGCTTCGAGGTAAAGGGTTGCCCAACATAGCAAGGGAAGTGAAATTATGTAAAGTGTAACATATAATAGAGTTCATAAAGTTATGATGCTCGGGCTTTGGCGATTTGATCCAAGGAGAAATCCTAAAATTTCAGCCCCTACAGTACATTCAAGCGTATCTTATACTCATGTGCAATATGACGGTTCTAGATGCAACCTTAGATACAAGAGTAACTGATCTATCAATTGTAAACAAATTCCTTTAAGCACGTACCATTTGAAATTTTAATCAAATTTAAGATTTATATTTCAATTTTTCTCGAGTAGAGATTAAAACCGCATTATTATTTCGGCAATTAATTTAACAGTTATATTTTCCGTGTAAATTAAATTTTACCTGTACATCAAAAATATGTACAGATGGTTTTAAACCGCTTTGTTATTTTGGCAAGTAAATACGAGTAAATAGTATTACTACAATAGTAGTAGGAATTTTATCTTTATATCGAAATTACGTAGAGATAGATCGGCTGTCCAAACTTAAAACACAGTAAGGGACATTTTTTTGTAGTACGTTTTTTTTGCATTTTTGGACTTAGTAGAATCTACTTAGTCCAAAAATCCAAAAAAAACATACCACGAAAAAATGTCCCTTACTGTGTTTTGAGTTTGGACAGCCGAGATGGTTTTAAACTACATTGTTATTTTAGCAAGTAAATTTAAAGTTGTTGTTGTCTATGTAATTAAATTTATCCTTTATCTTTTGATAATGTAAAGTTGGTTTTGAACCGCATTAAATAAGTAAATTTTGAGTTATACTTCTTAATTAAATATAATTCTGTATCGAAATTACGTAGAGATAGATAGATGGTTTTGAACCACCCTGTTATTTTGGAAAGTAAATTAATAGTAAAACGAATTATTGACTTCTTGTGTACAGTTTAGTGAGCACCAAATTTGAAACACGTGTATAATATGGTATACAGATTTTTTCCAAAAAATATTACGCGAATTTATCTCGATTAATATAGACCGTTAAGACACTTTGTCAAAAAATTGAATATTGTTTCTTAAAATATTCTCACAAATAGGTGCCTTTTGACTTATTGTCTGGGAGATGAGTTTCCCGCGAGTTGTGAAAATCTCAACGTTTTCATGCTTTCAGTTATCCTCGGTTATCCGAGCCGGGAGGACGCGTTTTGCGACGTGAAGCGACTGTAAAATTATTTTCGCGATATCAATTCAAGCGGCAAATTCAAACCATGCCGCGATACTTTTGAAATTTAGAAAAAATTAAAATATTTTACCAACATTATTAATATTTTCAGTGGACTTGTTAAGATAAACATTAAGTCTGTGAAATTCGATGATTTAATGTTGCAGTGGTGATTAAAAAACAATTGAAGGTGGAATACGGGTAAGAATATACATACATGCACAAAAAAAAAATTAAACGTAATATATATATATATATATATATATATATATATATATATATATATATATATATATATATATATATATATATATATATATATATATATATATATATATATATATATATATATATATATATATATATATATATATAAATAAATATATATTTACATTTATATATATATATATATATATATATATATATATATATATATATATATATATATATATATATATATATATATATATATATATATATATATATATATATATATATATATATATATATATATATATATATATATATATATATATATATATATATATATATATATATATATATATATATATATTTATATATATATATATATATATATATATATATATATATATATATATATATATATATATATATATATATAATATATATATATAATATATATATATATATTTATATTATATATATATATATATATATATATATATATATATATATATATATATATATATAATATTATATATATATATATATATATATATATATATATAAAGTATAATTTTAATTTTTTTAATAAACTTTTCTGAAGAGAAAATTGAATTTCAATGTTTCAAAACAGTAATCAAGATTGAAGCAGAATCTTCGATCAAGGTGTCAATAGAGTATGGATCGAACTTAAAACTCCGACTCAAGAATCCACACAGCCATCACGGGACTTTTATCCTATTTTTTCTAAGGACTTTCATATTCATAATAATATATCTCGTTTCAATTTTTTTTAACATATTCCGTACAAAATATAGTACCTACAATTTTAGCTGTATGCTCAGTACAAATAAAATAATAGCTACGCGTGGTTGTGGGTCGTTCTGGTCAAATTAACATATTTTTAACACGTTTAATATCACAATGCTTGTGTGTATACAAAATTTTACTAGCTATCAAGAAGCAGGCAGTCTGCTATGAAAAATCTTAAGCACTGCGTGTATTATTATAACGTTCACCGGATGGCGCAGCCTTTTCATTAAAAAAATCCGTGTTTTAAAAAGCTTGTTTTTACATTTCATAGATATACAAAAACAAGTGCGTATTGAAACGGAAAGTTTTTTTTTAATATCAAAGCAATCGGTGAATAACTTATGGAGATTAAATTAAATTTATTATTAGATTAAAACCAATATTTTTAGCTTTTCCACTTTTTTATTTGACCAGCGACCGGATTTCGTCGTTACCGACATCATCAGACTGGTCTGATGATGTCGGTAACGACGAAACCCGGTCGCTGGTCAAATAAAAAAGTGGAAAAGCTAAAAATATTGGTTTTAATCTAATAATAAATTAAAAATGCAATTCCATCACGAAGTGTCAGTGGATAATATGAATCTATTAAAAAGAGATTAAATTTTATGAATAAATGAGCAAAAACATTTTCAATTTTATAGATTACAACAGAAACTGATTTCAAATAAATACGTAAAAATATACATATACATTCACAGGTACGTACAATAATGTGTGCAAAGAAGAAGTCAAGAATGTCAATAAATTAACATAATGTAATAAAAAATAAATTCCAACAGTTTGTTGAGAGATATTTTATATTTTGTGAACCCTCTTATGCACTTAAATGATTAGATATTAGACCAAGTGTTTTTATTGAATTTAGAAAAAGCTTTTTTTCGACCCCTCTCTGAACCAAATAACAAATTGGACGCCACATCTGATCGATAATAGTAATAATTTAATCGACAAAATATGTAAACGCGCTAGGTGATTAATCCTATGCTTATTATTGGATATAGGAGGTGAACATATTTGTTTGGATACACACAAATAAGAATGAACCAAGAAACTCTGAATGAAAGACATATCTACTATACTGCCGATGTCGAGCCTTATTGGTGCAGGAAAAATCTTCTAGGTATTTCTATAGAGGGTTGGAAAATGAACAATGATTTTTCATCCTTCTACGAGGAGACATTCCGGTAATTTCCTTCCTGTCGGCAAGAAATTTTATCAAGAAGGTGCTAGACTAAAAATCGTTTGGGAACGTGCGATCTAGGGCCTAGGAAACGTACGTTAGGATAATAGGGTAAAGTTCTGTAGTGACATTGAAAACATATTATTTTAAGAGCACGTCTGCAAAAATAACGTTATTAGCCACTTTTTCTATATTCGTCTCTTTTTGTTTTCTTTCTATATTTCAAAGACATTGAATCATATTATTTTTACCTCATTGAAAACAATTTATTTATTTGAACTATTTAGTGGTTCAACTAATCAATTCTAAAGGAATTCTACATAAGATCTATATAAAAATATCTATTATATTTTATCCTTTTGTTTTCTGGATCCTTATGCATCCATACATTTTAATGGCCTATGTACCATTGGTTACGGATATATGGCAGAATATGGAAAAGGAATACTTATAAATTTTGTTAAGGAATTATGCGTTGTGTTGACTGGTGCTATTCTAGTTAGTGGTCACGTTTTCCCCACTGTACAAAAAATTAACGAATTTAAGTTTTTATATTCCGGATTTTTTTGTTTAACCAAATATTTTGCTGAATAACTTAAGCCTTAGTCAAAGTGATATTTTTAAAATTCTGCCAATAAAATGTGTTCTTAGGTTTTTAATAAAAATTATAACTTCAAATATATAATACCTTCTTAACTATATTATTTCCACTTATTCTTCGGCTTTTCTGTATTATTGTTTTATTAGAGAGTAAACAGTTTACACATAGTAAGGTTTTCATAAAAATGGCTATTTAAATTATCCAAAAATATTATTGTTATTATGAACAAGTCTACTGAAGGTCTTATTCTTACTGACTCCATCCCAACTTATAACCATTGGGGACACCTCTCCTCGTCCTCAGGTTGTAGGTCTTTCTGTCATAGACAACGTCACCTAGATCATGCCGTCGAATAATGTTATCTTTCTGTAGCATCCATGATTTTTCTGGTCTTCCTCTAGATGTCTTTAGAGGAAGATCCATGGCGGTTCCCTGGTTCAAAATATGTCCAGGTTCTCTGGGTCCTGAGTGCCCAAACTATCTCAATAATCTTTCCTTACCTTATTATTGATGTTTGAAGTCTACTGAAAGTGAAACAAAAATAACTATTTATAAAATTTCATACATATTCGTGCACCATTTTTATATCAAAAATATTATTGAAGCTCAATTAGCCTTTGTATTCACTGAAATATATTTTTAATACAGTACTTAACTGAAAAATTTAGTCTCATATCAGCGCAGAGTGATTTAAGATGAAATCTCAAGGAATGTTTACACAAACAAGCAATGTTCAAGGCAACAAGAGTTTTCTTTAAAATTCCTTTCGAGATAAAATAAACAAAAGAATGTAAGTTATTGCGCATACTATTTTATAAAATTTCAGGGACTTACTTCAAAGATAAAAAAATCTAAGTTCATTAAAAATTGTGTCAACTTAAAAATATTAAAAAATCTAGAATTTTCTAGAAAAAATCCAGAAAAATCCAAAAATGAAAATGATTACGTTAATATACTATTCTTTATTCTTTTTTCACTGTCATGGGGAGGAAAATGAAAGGTTCAGAGCTGGAACTACAAAAGGATAACGCGCTTACTACATACTATGTATAACTTTTACTATACTTGTATTCGGTATATAAAAAATACTTACTATTTTTTCAGTATTATTATTTTTTACAATGATTAAAGAAAACACTTGTTTTTTACCACTATTATTTTTTATTTCAACTGATCAATAACCGGTTCGAAAATCCTTAAGTAGTAAGTAATGTAAGTCCAGAAGTTATGTTACAGTTATCTGCACTACTTAGTTTTTTTATTAGTTTTGCTGTTTAATAATCAACTCTGTAATTTTTCCTCGATGTTGAATTCCTTGATCTACGTCGTTTGCAAATGGCATCGAATTGATTTGTTAAAAAAGAAATCATGAAATATATGTTGATTATTACTGACGGAACCAGTGGCGTTGTAATATACATGAAAATTTGCATTGAAAATATAAATTCCTCATGATAATGTGTCTGTTTTTTTGCAATATTCATTAACTTTAGTATCATCACGCTGCCTCTAGATAAAATAATAAAAAACAACAATAAAAACAACGAAAAAAACTCCCATTTTAATGATATTTCTTATTTGCAAATAAGTAATCTTGATAAAAATCCCGAAAAGGGTTATATTTAGTTCTGAAAAAAGACTAGAAAGAGAATAATCAAAATAGCGTTTTTGTTTTGAGTTTTTACTTTTAAGCAATAACAATGTATCAATAAGGATATAATTAAAATGCCTTAGTATTTTGCACTCCATATTCGTCAAAAATGACAAATGCGACGTTCTTCAAAGAATTTTAATTAAAAGCACAAATATGACATCGTTATTTGAATTTGAATTTCGTAAGTTGTGATTTTCGCTACAGCAAATATTATATTAAGATGGCAAGCGGAAATTAAATTCACAGCTTTTCAAAGAAAGGCCTACTAAGTAATAATGGTATCGCTCGGAAATGATATTTTAATTATTTCTTTTATAATGTCACTTCTGAATTACTTCAAATTATATATTGTCGTGTTATATATGAAAATTATAGACATCACAGTCAGTAGGTATCATTAACTAAAATAATGGGATATTTGTTTTATATATAACAAAATATTGTTAAAAAATTACAGTTATGCGTTTTGCTACCAATTAAAATCAAAATGATTAATATACAATGCAATACAATACCCACCATACTCGTAAAGCATTGTCTCGAGGAGGAGTAACATAGTATTTAAAAAAAGTTTTTTTTTTACTTTGTCTACGAATGAAAATTAGATTACAGAGAATCAATCAATTTTTAATGATTCCAAATATTTATGATTTTTTCAGTGAGCTTTACTATAAAAAGTGTGGGTTTATTAATCTTGTTTGACAATGAATTTAAATCTTAGGTTAAAAATAGTGTTTCTGTTACACTTTATTTTATACAGGTTTTATAATGTATAAATAAGCTTTTAGTAGAAGAATTTTCGGAAACGGAAAGGTCTTTTAAATCAATTTTTTTTAATATTGCGATTAATAACAGTTATGTTAAGAAATAAGTTCTGAAAATGTAGAGTAACACAAAAGTAATTTTATATTTTTTAAAGGTATTAAAATAAATGAAGTCGTGAGATAATATTGTCACAAAATATCGTCGTGAATATAAATCGTCGAATAATATATCGTCGTAAATACAAAATATAAGTCGTGAGATAATATTCTACTAAAATATCAAAATAATAGCATACGTATAAAGCGTTTACGACCCATACGGATTGAACAATCCGTCACTATTTTTAACTTCTGTTTAATCGGAATTGCTGTCGTAGACTTATGTAATCAGCTATTAAAATAAATAAAAATTTTCAGGAAAAATGGGGCATCAGCCTATAGGAGGGCTATGAAGTCAGCAGTGCTCTACCCTTACGGTGCGCTGCAGGGCGGGGGCTGCTGCCGGCTGCACGCCAAGCACGCTGCCTACTGTAGCGCCCTATATACTCTGGTAAGTGTACTGTTCTGAACATTCTGTATCATCTCCATATTCTAAATTAGCACTTATAAATGTGTGACAGGACTCACTGCGACTCTTCGAGTAGATGGGATTAATACATGTATATGAGATAAATTTGAGCATTGTAATCAGGAGAAACGGATATAGTTTTATTTCGATTTTCATGTTATTAAAAATATCCATACAGATACTTGTTTTTAAATTATTTCTTACCCTTCTTACTCCCACACACTTCCACTCTTTTTTTATCTCTTAATGTTTTAATAGTTATTATAACATAAATGTAGAATTGTTTAATTGGCTTTATGTTTATTAATGTTACTATTTTTGTTAATGTAATGCAATGTTTATTATTGTTAATGTAACAATTTTTTTTGTATACTTTTTTAAATGTAAAGCTGTACAATTCCCGAACAAATAAAATAAATAAAAAAACATATTTTGGATATTTGCTAACTTAATATGGTAATATAACACTCTCCGCTACAATATAACGCTATGGTAATACAACACTCTCCTTATCATTCATCGTTTACATTGTGTAATGCCACTTTTAAAGTGGTATTTCACACAGTTTATTACAGTTTATATATTCTCAATTCACTAACCATCACGCTTTTTTCCATGAAAGTAGACAAAGAGAAGATAACACTACACCACACTATCTTTCCAAACAGTCTTCAAAGGCGATGCATAGGCATCTCCTCATACATGCTCTCCGTCATTTATATTCTCAAATAATATACTCCAAATTTAGATGTCAAAGAAAACTGAACAAGTTTATTCGAAATAAGACGTATGAGTAATACATAATATCGTTTTCGTAATAACCCTACTAAATACGCGAACGTGACAGGTCTTTTCGTTGTTTGCGAAGTTTTCTGAAACAAATCACAATAACTACCCCTTTGTTGCGTTTTTTCAAGGCTCTTGTTACCATAATTTCGCCCTTACGCGCGCTTCATCCGCCATTGTCAAAGGAATTTTATTCTCGTGTCAAAATGAATTGTACGGATGTGCAGCATCAAATGCATCTATCTCCAAAAAAGGTAATTATGTTTTTTCTTAATTATTTAACCGTTTTGTATAAAAATATCAATATTGTATATGGTTTAATCAGTTTTGAAAAACAGCTTCACGTGTACAATTTGAATCTGATTTTTATTTGATAAAGTTGGCAGTCGCTCTACCGAATTTTTCTCCACTTTCAAAATGAATTGAATTTATTTTCTAATAACCTTGGCGTTAACAATACTTATACGTTTCATAACTTTGTTCCCACCTTTCACGTTGTTTTTAATAGTGTTGGAAAGTTTTCTTATTACTCAATTTTTATTTATTTTCAAATATGTATTGAATTTTGTGTTTATTTTGATACGCTTTCCTTGTTCATTTACAATTTTTTATTTTTTTTTACTTATTCTCAAACTTTGAATAAGGTGCATTTGAGTTTGTATACCAATTTTTTCCATAAAAAGTGTTTCAGGAGATTATTTTCACCCATCGCATTTCAAGCTTAACTCTGGTTTTTCTAACACATTTGTATTACATATTTATATATACATATATAAAAATATATTACAAATGTGTGTGTGTGTGGAGGATAAATCAATAGTAAAAATGTAAAGAAAGTTTCCTTTGTTCATCAAAATGATTGGTAATCAATAAAAACAGACCGTTGACTGATAGGTACATCAAGAAGAAATAAGAACTTTACCTAAATTCAGTAAAAGAAAGGAAAGCATTTTTCGAAAGTGCCGATAAATTCTACGTAATAAGTTTTTTTCTTTGTCGAGCGTGGAACATAGTAAAAAATATCTCCTTTTACGTTTTATTAAGTTATTGTACAAGCCTCGGTACATTTTGATAAACGCCAAGGTGGCGTTTGTTATTTACTCATAGATTCAAATTGAATTAGTTATAATTCAACTTTTCCTCCGCTATATTTACGGAAATATTCAGGCGCCAACGAATGAAAACAGGAAGCAACTGAAAATTCTGAAAACAGGACTAAATGCATCAAAAATATTTACTGATGACAAAACGGTGTCGGAATATGTCAATCAAAATGATCACCACAGAATCGTCGACCGTAAATTGCATTACGTGCATAAAATGAAATGCGTTATATTATATAATATGTTGATACATTAGTAAATAATGGTGTGCTAGGCTTGCAAAAGAAAAAAAGTATTTGTGATAATATCAGGTTTATTAATCCTGATATTATCATAATATTTACTCGTAGTTCCTGCAATTTTAATATTTAGTCTCCAAATCACCATTTTTAAAAAAAAAAATAAAGACATGAAAAATTTTGAATCTAATATAGAGAAATTTTTCAAAAAAGGTAAACTTTTTAAATTATCCAGAATTATTATATTATTTTAATTAAGAAGATTTTGTATTTTATTGATACATATATTTATTCATAACGCATATCCATATATATATATATATATATATATATATATATATATATATATATATATATATATATATATATATATATATATATATATATATATACATATATATATATATATATATATATATATATATATATATATATATATATATATATATATATATATATATATATATATATATATATATATATATATATATTTATATATAAAGATATATATATATATATATATATATCTATATATATATATATATATATATATATATATATATATATATATATATAAATATATATATATATATATATATATATATATATATATATATATATATATATATATATATATATATTTATATATATATATATATATATATATTTATATATATATACATATATATTTAAATATAACTTATACAATACATCAACAAGTGTATCGCTACATATCTGAAATGTTAATTAGTATAATCCGATATGGGTAGTGATGGTAGAGTTTGAATTTATGCATGGAGATAGATTAATACGATGTCAATTATATATTTGTATTTAAAAAACAACATTTAAGCAATCCATATAAATTTCTTACTCACAATTTTCATATAAAAAATATTTGAAGCAGTCCAAAATCGGGAAATTCAATAATTTTACGCCATATTGGGCATTTCATTAACGGATGCGGATGTATCAAATTATCGTTATCGAATCGCTTCATCAAAACCGATCTGGGATCTTTGCCAACATTTCAAAATGCAATTTTCTTGTTCAAATAATTGTTTCAAGTAACCAACAGGCAACAATAGAATTTGTCAGACAAATAAAACATATTTAATTAAATTTCGGTAAAGCTGCCGGATTCAAAATTTAAGCATCAAATTCTAGAGTAAGCAGTGTTATTTTTAAACGATACTTTCAAATAATAATCATGATTATTTTTGTAAAAATACAAAGAACATCGATGATATTCATTTCTTCATACGTCCAATCATATAATCAATTGCATAATAATTTGTTTTTAACACACGTACTTTGTCCAAACCAATTTTGTTTTTTTTTTGCGTTTTCTAACTTCTTCTGCAAACCATTATCTGCACATCAATGGTGCTAGGGCACTGCATCATATAAAATCAGTGTTATCTTGATCGTTAACACATAAGGAAAAGGTGATCAGCCCTCCATTTCAGGGTAATATTGAATAAATATTGGAGTGAATTTTTTTTATTATATTTATTTTACCCTCCCCCCTGAGAATCGAACCCGGGACCTCCAGAACGGTGGCCGAGTGTACTGACCATTACACTACGGTGGCGGACAAAACGGCGTTTTCTAACTTTGATAAAAAAATATAAAAATGGCAATTTTAAATATGTTTTACTCCATAAATACTAGTATTTCTTATTTAAAACATGACAAAAATTACCACAAGGTGACTACCAGATCAATAAATGAAATTACTGAAGCCAGTACAGTTAAAAGAGGCAAAATATATAGGCAGAAAATGACAAAATAATGAGCAATTAAATATACTTAAACATTAACAAAAAGTGTTTGCAACAAAAGTTGTTTTTAAAATTCATAAAACGTGTGGTATTTACTAAGTAAAACGTATTTAAAAATAGATAAATATCACATTGTGGCTGTCAAATCAATTAATGAAAATTTTAATAACATTTTAATATATATCAGGTATCATTCACTACTCCTTTCCGTGATCAAATATAGTATTACATGTGTAATCTCATTGACCCCGCACTATATGTACACACGTGCGGTATTATTTATGTAATAAAAATAAAGTGTTACAATAATACAACAATATTTTTTCAAGCCTTCCCCAAAATTTCGTTCTTATCAATATCTTATCTTATATTAAAAAAATAATATTTTTCTTCCATATCGGAAAATGATTTTGCTGTCATACAAATATTTTAGCTATGACATGACATCTTATTTCCCCTACGATAAATCTCAAATTCAGGTTTATTATACAGATATACTTTAAAAAAAAATTATGTTCAATTTCCCAAGATAAAAAAATGACAATACGTATCTTATTGTTTATATCAGAATACCTTGTATATATTTGACCTTTTTTATAAACATCTTTACATTTTTACAATATTAAATTATAATTGGAACAGGAATAAATATAAAGGTTATCTTGTTAAAATAAAAACATATGCCTCACATAGTACCTTATTATATTTTTACAACGCTAATACACAAAAATACATTGTTAAAATCTTTATGTACCTTTCTGATCATGGTCTAACTACATCTCAGAAGAAAAAAAACACTTTCCGTTCCTCGACATAATACATAATTTTTTAGTAATTCATACACTCTAAGCGGCCAGACAATGGAATGAATTATCTCTTAACATAAAAATTCAACATCTCTGATATTTTTCAAAATGCATCTGAAACATTTGTATTCTTTGAACCGTAATGTGATTTCACTTGATTTTTCTTTCTCTCGACTCTCAACTCCTTACAAAATTCCACTTTTTGTTTTCATCTTTTGATAGTATTGTATGTATATATTCACTTATATGTACATGCATTGTCTGTCAAAGGATTTCCAACACCTGTCTAAGGGACGATCCTTGACCAATGCTTAAAGTCTTTTTTGGTTGCTGGATATTAATTAAAAGAAATGACCTCATTAATAAACACATTCCATACAACAAGTTAAACTGAAATAAATAATTTATGAATAAACAATGATTGACTGCGCTTATAAGCAAAAATTAAATTTAATCTTCTATCCCCATTGTTTTTAAATATAGACCATATTCGACGTTTAAAAGAGCCAATCCTACATTTTAAAGTATGATTGAATTTCAAATCTTTATATGCGTTTACTTAATTAGACATGGGCATTGTAGAGGATTAATGATATTTATGATGTGACTTTTTTGTTTTACAGTATTTTTCAGGACTTTTTCGTCGGCAAGAATGTTTCCTGCTCCAAAGGAACTGTTCCTTTACGTTCCTTTCCTATACCTTCCACTTCTAGTACCATGTCTAGTGGGGTGCCCCCTTTTATCAAAAGCGATGTTTCACAAAGCTCTCTTGTCCATTAAACGTCCTTAACTCCATCTCTTGAACCCGTGCAGTCGTCCATTTGGTAACGAAATACACAAAATTAACCCTTTCGTTGAAACGGTGCTCGATTGAACTGTTTCTTTGTCGCATTTTAGCTAAAGGAAGGATGTTGTTAGAATTTATTGTGATCGTAAAAGTATTATTTTTCAAGCGTAGAGATTTATGAAAATTCCAAATTGTGTATAATACTAAAATGCCTAAACAGTTATGGTGAGCAAAATGTGTGGTGTTTCACTGTGCGGGAAGCCAGAGCATCACGTCGGGGTCACCAATTTGGTGAGCAAGTGTGTGTGTTATTGTGCGGGAAACCAGAGCAGGATATTTAAAAGAAATGCGTACTTACTGTTTGTTTATTGATATAAAATTCTTACACGATATGATAACGATTTGATATTAACTTATTATAATTTATCTAATTGATTATTGAACTTTGAATGAAATATGAAGCTAAAATATACGTTCTTTGACAATCAAGCGATGGCAGGCGATTCTCGCCCCCGCGCTCCGGTTGGCTGCTTTTGTTGAATCCGCTCAGTGTTGTCAACCTGACAGTAGCAGTATAATTCAGTGTTGTCAACCTGACAACACCAAATGGCGTGGCCGGACGGCTACACAGTTGAGCGTTTTGCAATACGCAGTGTTCCTTTGACTTGTTTCGTCGTTGTTAATGTGCCGAATCATTTTGGGAGACAATCACGAGAAAATTTAAGAAAAAGTAGGCAACGCAAAAAAAATGCAAATTTGATTTAACATATTACTTAATACCCATTACCATTTACAAAACTTCTTCGATTTCTGTACAAATACTTGAGATAAAAAATGAACATGTTGTAAAATAAAGTAAAATTTGATAAAAACTGTATTAAAAAAGCCTAATGTAAATATGTGTTTTTGTTTCAGAACATATCCATACTTGTAGTTCTTCTATATTCTTGGAGGATTGAAGTCAACATGAAAAAATATGGCGACCTAGAAGACGTTTACTATGGTAAGTCATTTTTTTTAATGACGTAAACATACTTTTAAAATCCAGATTTTAGTATGTAGTCCTAATAAAGCCCCAGCCTGACACTGTGCGACATGAACGAATAACATATGTATCTTACTATAATGACGCTGGAAGCTTTTCCGATGACAAAATCCTATTTTTCTTTCCGAATAGCAAGAATTATTTTTTATTTTTAGTTTCATTTCCAATAACGCTTTTCATTCATTTCTTGTATTTAGTTTGGCAAAAAAAGTTTATTTTAACGTAAAGGAATCGAGATCACAATAAAAATAAAACTACTACTATCATTACGCCTTTCTTAGCAGAAGTAGGTTAAGAGTATAAAACTCCATACTTGTATGTACTGATATACAATCGTAACTTTCTCTTTATTCATACATTTAGTCATACATGGCCTCCAGTTACCTACATTTTAAACATAAAAATATTTTTGATTCTGATTGATGAAGTTGTGCCTTTTCTGGTCGTCTTCGCTCTGTTCTTCCATCTTTATATTTATATATATATATATATATATATATATATATATATATATATATATATATATATATATATATATATATATATATATATATATATATATATATATATATATATATATATATATATATATATATATATATATATATATATATATATATATATATATATATATATATATATATATTTATATATGTGTATGTGCGCGCACGTGCGCGCGTGTGTGTGTGTATGTGTGTGTGTGTGTATGTGTGTGTGTGTGTGTGCGTGTGTGTGCGTGTATGTGTGTGTGTGTATGTGTGTGTGTGTGTGTGTGTGTATGTGTGTGTAAATAAAAGACATGGATCAATCAATTAATAATTGCACAAATACATTTTACAAATTTTATGCTTTAAATTTATTATGTTTTTTGTTACACGTGAGAACATCTATAATGGAACATATTTTTACTTCAAACAAGCAAAACATGTTAAGTGCTATAGAACATATAAAACATTAACAAATTGTTACATCTTGTTCCCGCTTACACGAGTTCTTTATGCGATAATATTATAAAAGCCACATGTTACCCTTACAATAAGAAGTTATTTATTACTTCTTGATGATTTTTATAATATATTATAATATCAGCAATACCTTCAAAATTTCAATCCTTTAAAAAAAATCCCAAATACTAGGTGAAATTTTTACCTTGTAATTTAAAAGTCATGCACAAAAGAATGAGATGATACGTCCCCTTATTTTTTAACTTCATCTACTCAAATTAATCTTTTAAAAGCAAAAAATTGTCACTTTTCGCTCCATGTATTTGAAAAATTAAACCAAGGTTTATTTTCATCTTGACAATATGTGAAAAAAATAGTTATAAAAATGTGTTTTGCTTATTTCCTGTAAAAAGTTGTTAATATTTCTTTTGGCCAAACTGCGAGAAAACGTAAAATTAGAATCAATAGAACATCGCCGTGGACTCATTAGTATTTTTTTTCAAAATTCACGAATCACATAATAGAAACAAACCGCTCATTTTAGTCACATACACTTAAATTATTGGAATCAGTTAGAAACAAAGGTCAAGTCAAGAACAATTTAGAAAATTTATAATTACATAAAAATTTTAATTCAGATTAAACGTTAATTAAAAGTACGCTTTTTTTAAAATACGTCACCATTATTTTCCACCTGTGTTTTCTTTTACAAAAAGTCCCGTTCCTTAACCCTTCCCTCTATTTATAACCGTACCAAGCTCAAAAAAATTAAAATAACAATATTTTAATTTTTTTCTCGTTATTTTTACTATTCACCTGTAGCTTTGCACTGAAAACACCTATAGTTTTCGAAACTTATGACATGTAATGAAATAAAACTCTATTAATTGATTCGGAAATCACTTTGTGGTAAAATCTATCGATTTTTAATTAATGTTTTACTTAGTAAATACCACTTTTTCTTAAAATCTACTGTGACACGTGTTTTTATGCATTCCGCATCATTTTCAAACACCGTACGGTGTTGAAAATGATGCGGAATGCATCAAAACACGTGTCACAGTAGATTTAGAGAAATAGTGGTATTTACTAAGTAAAACATTAATTAAAAATGAAATAAAACTCATTAAGTGGTATTATACAAGTATTTTATAAAAAAAAACTAAATAACCAATATATCATTCAACAAAATAAATAACAAATCCATGAATAATATAAGTTTTTATCAAATCATTCTTAGTTATCTCTAAAAACCTGATTAATTTTGTTTAGAAACGTCCCCCCAAAACGGCATATTAATTCTGGTAAATTACTCTCTTTTGTGGTTATATTGGGTCCTTTGTCCTCTCAAGGATAATAAATGATGAAATGGTTGAATTAATTGTCCTTTCAGACGCCGGGTCAATGACAATACGAGCTACTTTGATGTCGTTACATCGACGCCAAGGACCTACATTCAATTCTGTAGAGTCCTCGGTGACAAGTTGAATGATTATCATTAATAATGAAATTCTTGTGTGGGGTTTGATACCAGAGCCTATTATTGCCGTCTTTCGGAAAGAGATATACAATTTGTCATGAGGTATACATATGTATTGAACAGATATTTTGAAACAATTCCAATATGGACTTTCTCCAATAACTTTAAGGGCGTACATACACAAACATGGTAGCCGAAATTTATCCAACAGTGGATAAACAAAAGACAAATACTCGTATATTACTCGTAGATACAAAACAAACGTGATTCCTATCCTTAGTTTATTGATGAAAACAATTGAGATAAAAACTGAGTAAACATCATGCCATTTTCTTGTAGGGGCAGGCAAAGAAAATAGAATGCAACAGCAATCTGTCTTTGCAAACAATTTTCGCCCCTTCTACATTCATGCATTTTCAAATACATACCCGCCGATTATTTTGACTCTTGACCTGATCACTTTTATGTATTGAAATACTTAATTATGCCAAGTTTTCCTCAGCTTTGTTTCCAACAATATTTGCCCCATTTTTTTTGTTCTTTCTTTACTCATTTGTCCCTCATGCCCAAACTATCTCAAAACACATTTCTTAATTTATTCGATAAGTTTATCACAGATTTGCATCCTTTGCTTATATAACTATTTGAATTTCTATCAAACAAAGTTCTGTCACAGATTTGTCTGAGTGAATGCATAAAGACCACATTCAGTCTACTTACATTCTTCATTATCAGTTTTTTTTTCTAAGTATAATAAAGAAAGACATGTTAAAATTACATTAAATACATTATGATATTGAAGATAAAAAAACACTTAAAAATACATAATTTTAAGACGAATGTGAGTGAACTTAAGAGAGAAACATGTCTGTTATAGACTATTGATGTTTATCGAAAAAAAAATGGTTTACGTTTTGTACTAACATTTCGTCTACAGTGTATACAATAAAACAACATATTTAAAGCTTTTTCTAGTTTTACCTCTTTTTTAAATTTTATTTTTAACAAAAAACCATTCGCTTTATTGGTAAAACCCGGTGACTGGTTAAATAAATTATAAGCGAAAAAGATATGTAGTTGCTTTATATAAAATCTAGTTCCACAAAGAAATGTCAGTACAAGATATGAAAATAAAATAAACTTTTAAAAAGGGTTTTTTACCTACAAATTATATTATTTATATACATATAATATTTTTTTATTATTTTATTTCATACATAAAAACAAGCTTACGAAGTAAATCGTCGATGGATTTTTATTAGAATAGTTTATCAGATCCGTTCTGTCACGGATTTTTCTTTATATTTAGAAACTTTGGCGGTTTAAGGCAGGTTTCGGGTTTTTAGGAAGATTACGTGACTCAATTTGGCCAAAATAAATGCCGCTTACATTTTCGGTAAAAAAAAGGCAGAATAAGAAAAAAAAAGTTATTTCCAACGGAGCTTTTGTAATGAAATTCATTATAATCTTATAATGTCGGTAACAACCGGATACAAACCGGTTGCTGGTAATATAAATAAGGTGAAAACGCTTTTATTTTCTGTTTTATTTTTTAAAAAAATACCCATATTTTGTATTTAATATTATTGAAATACAATGTTAAAAATACATCTCCCTCACCCTTATATTTACCGCCAAAAAGAGTAATTTTAAATATATTTTTTTAAACCATATTTTGGTATTAAGCCTTTAACAATGGAATGTTTAGCACCCCTAGGTAATATAAGATAAGATACCCTTCCTCTCTGACTTCCTATAATTCATCAGCCAGCTGTACTCATTAGCTGAACGCCATTACAAGTTTATTAACTGTGTGACTAAATGTTAGTTATAGTGTAAAATCCCCTAATAAATAATAATTAAGTAAGTACTTACACTCGTTTTAACAAATTAAACCTAATGACAACTCCCTGAAATAATCATCCTTCGGATCTAGAGTCAGTAAATCCCTGCCTCTCACAAAATTTCCCTCTCAAGTTTTTGAAATAATTTATTTGAAAGGTTTCTGAAAACAATTCAGAATTTTTTGTGAATAAAAATAAAAATAACTTTCTCTTTGAAATTGATTTTTCAGTAGTAGTTTATAGCGATATGTTCAAATTTGGATAATGAGTGGTTGGCGAATAAAATATTGTATTCAAAATTGTTTAAAAACTAGCTGTACAAAACATGGTGGAGCTCAATCTGGTTAAATGAGAAGGAATTAAAATATAAAGCACACATTTCCTACATGTTTAATGTTATAGCGTCTAAAAAGCTATGAAAATATTAAAAAATCTATGAAAAAATGCAATCGATAACACTGAAAATGCTTTGAAACAGTAACTGTTTAGGACACCATGCTGTCCGTTATGTGGTGAAAAACTATTTTAAAAAAACATGTCTTTACTTGTCTTACATGGACTAAAACATAGACATATTCAAATGCAACATTGTAAAAAAAATTCAAACCATTCGGTGAATAACTCTGGAAGATAACAAAAACAAACTCTCATTCACATTTTTATTTATGAAGATAGAGATATAAACAATTTTTTTTTAAAAATACTCGTTTCGAGATGATTTATTATTTTGTGTGATATTATATATACAGCTTTGGATTAAAAATCATAAATCACTTTCTTAAATAAAAAGGTATACTTTTTTACGTTTTCTGTGTGAAAATATCACTGAGCCCATGGAATAAAATATTCTAGGAGGAATCAACAAAGATGTCCCAGGATATGCGATACACGGTTGAGTGTATTAGGACGTGTATAGAAAGTTCAATGGGACATCGGAATTATTATTCCGAGCTGGAAAATGGAAATAGTCCTTGATTTATGAAGAAAGTTTCGGTGTTAAAATGAATAAAATATGAAAGTCTTCCATTTCGATATTACTTTCCTACCGTACTAATCGCATTTCCATGTATCGCGGTATCTACCTAACGGCTACCGAGCTACCCTATCTAAGCGACTTGAAATATTACCCTTCATCGTGCGATATATAAATTGACGTAGGTGGGACGCACCGCATATTGTATGCTACTCATTAAAAATATTTTGGGCCAGCTGAAAACCCTTAAAAATGAAAAATAATAATTGCACAAATGTTTCAGGCTTAACATAATTAAAGGCACATTTTTAACAAGTCATTTTACATGCTTATGTATACGTATATATATATATATATATATATATATATATATATATATATATATATATATATATATATATATATATATATATATATATATATATATATATATATATATATATATATATATATATATATTTATATATATATATATATTTATATATATATATAAATATATATATATATATATATATATATATATATATATATATATATATTTATATATATATATAAATATATATATATATATATATATATATATATATATATATATATATATACATATATATATATATATATATATATATATATATATATATATATAAAAATATATATATATATATATATATATATATATATATATATATATATATATATATATATATATATATATATATATATATATATATATATATATATATATATATATATATATATATATATATATATATATATATATATTATATATATATATATATATATATATATATATATATATATATATATATATATATATATATATATATATGTGTATATATATATATATATACAGACACATATAAACTGTGTTTAGTTTAGTTTTAACTTGACCTGATTGGTTTTTCAAATTTACGAAAAGCTTTAAGTGAATCGCAAACTTTAAAAAATGTACCAGTGAGAAAAATATGAAAAATGTATTTATAATATTTTCATAATATTATACAAAAACTCACTTTATTGCATATGATAAGAACTAATGCATATGTCGCTCACTCCTGTCAACAACGTCATATATCAAATATCGTCAATTTTCAGTTGTGCATATTTTCGGAATGCCCAGAAATTGTACTATATTCCAAAAGCGGTATATGTTCAACTTAATATTTACCCGCTACAGGGCAGAAAGTGTTGTTTTGCATTTGAAGAAAAGGTATTGTTTAATTATTTTTATATATAATATACCATGTATAATATATAATATACTAAATATTTTTCAAATGGAGAAAAAACCTTCTGGTTTTACCTAAAAAGATTAGTAAAAAGTTCAATAAGTGGCTTGATATTTATTTTTAATATATATATCATTATATTCTTAAACCTTAAAAATGATCTCCAGAAAAATCAAGTTTTTGATAAATGACGTTGTTGAAAGGAGTGAGCGAAATATGCGAATTTTTCAACTCTTACAAATAAACTATAATTCTTAATGTTACCAATAGATGTCTCTAGTGAAGTTTTAGTGATTCATGAACAAGGTTTCTAAATTGGTTCATATATATAGAACTTCCAAGAATTTGAGTAGTGTGGTTGTCAATAATGGGTAGAATTGGTGAATGTTACACGTGTGTAAAGTGATCACTCAAACCAGCCTATGACGGTCGTAAGCCCCGTAAATGCCCAGACTTCCATATTCTTCTTCATCTTTGATGAGATGTCAAAAAATAATATTCTTAATGTTGTTGACGCCAGACTACAAATCCAATATTTGAGAAACCGAAAACAAACTTTAAAGGAGTATCCGAAATGCAGTTTCACGATACGTCGCATCTCCTAAGCTGCACTCAAATCCAGTTTCCAGACTTGTTAAGGAAAATTCATATACATTTACGTATAGGATATTTTTACCCCAAAACTCGCAAACTCTAAATATACAAAATAACTACTATAACTCTGTTCACAGTTATTTTACCTTTTTTTTAATTATTATTATTGGATATGTTAAAAGTAGAAATGAATTTCACCATAATTTTTTTATAACTTATCAAAAAATAAATATAAATGAATTATTCAAAACGTTTATTGTTCAACATAATTAAGTCAGATTTCCTAGACGTATGATAAATCTCAAAAACATATTTCGAATCGCTGTGTTGAATATGATTGTTAAGACCTAACGACTATTCGCGCTTTTAGAACCAGTACACTCTACCAAGTTTCCTTCCTCCATTTGACCCAAGCCTACAATTTTTTTAGGGGTTTGGTTTTTAAAACACATGATTTAAAGGTTGTAAACGCATTATTTACATAATTTAATGTTACATTATTTCTCCACTAATATATGTAGGTAAGAGCATGTTTATAAATTGTAACATACGAATATGTTAGGGTAAGCGTACCGATATAAAATCTTGACCTTATTATGGACATTCGAGTCTGCAGAATCAAAAATATATGTATGATAAAAGATTTAATAGTGAGACTACTGGAAAGAGACTTAATCAATTAGGAAAGATTAAAAAAAAAACTACACATCACGCCGTTCCTCTGCAAGGGTAGACAAAAAGAATAAAATGGCACACCAAACAATCTTCGCAACTTTCACATTCGTGCATTTCCTCATACATAATTTATAATTTTCTTAAAATTCGAAACGAAAAATGGAAAATGGGTAAAAATTATATAAATATCAAGATTTTTGCTTTCAGGTTTCGAGATATATCAGTCACATCGTCATTACGATCATTTTATTGGAATAACACTGTACATCACTACCATAGCACTATTCGCACACTTACATCTACGCTTAATGTTAATGACATCAATTTTCAATCTCTCATAGATTAGATGTTCTACATAAAATTTACTCATGACGTAGCTCAAGATAGAAAAACTTACAACTTGAGGACGAGGAGAGCAGACCCCAATAGCCTACAAAGACAATTAGTTGGTATGGAGCCAAGAAGAAAAATACATTTATTCATACATTAAAAATATATACCCATGTGCTAAGTGATGTTCATTTGTTATAATTATTTTTTTTTTGTTTATCTACCTAAAGAATGCACCACGTTGATATACGAGTATACACAACTGTATATGCAAACATAAAACAGTTGATACTACTAGTTTATAACTGTATGCATTTTCTCAACATATTTTTATTCGAGTTAAAAACGTATCATGAGAATTGAATTGTTAAATGAATGATGAAATAATGATTAAAATAGTATGTTTGGCAAATGTGAACGGGTGAACAGAACGAGGACGGCCAAAAAAGACTTGGCCCGACCAGATCAATCAATACCTAAAATCTAGTATTGTCAAAAGTCTCCGTAATTGGAGGGCATATGTAACTAGATGTATGAACTTGAAGGAATTAAGGAGTATTTCAGGACAGAAGAGTGTGATGTTTTATCCTCTTTGCCTACCCCTGTAGAAAAATGGCGAGATGGTAGTAGTAGTAGTAGAATTTTATAATATTTTATACCCAGATATAAAACTTTTCATGTACTTAGATTTATTAGCGTTTTTCTTAAATATATTACAAGAAATGACATATAAAATTCTGGAAGTGTCCATAATTGGTTCGCTTTCCCTACCTCGACCAATACTGTGAGTTCATGGTCATGCTAACGTCAACATGAATGCTAATGCTATACTATTACTTTGATTGCAGGTGTTCAGATTGCTTACTTCGCTATTATCGGCACGCAGCTGTTCATGATAGGGCTTAGTGCAGTGCTCTCATATGGAATATACAAGGTAAGGGTCGTTTCATTTATTTTTAAACTGGGGTTAGTACATGTGTCGATATATTGACAACCTGACCTTACCGGCATCGTCATTGACATTTTGACAGTGGACGATCTGACTACAAGCTAACATAGCTCAAGGTTAAA
Organism: Brachycentrus maculatus; assembly: GCF_059751285.1. NCBI lineage: Eukaryota > Metazoa > Arthropoda > Insecta > Trichoptera > Brachycentridae > Brachycentrus > Brachycentrus maculatus. The sequence continues at coordinate 2,779 of NW_028282410.1, read as the reverse complement.
TGGAAGGGTGCCTAGTGTTTAAAATAGTGGAAATTAATATTTACATATTACGTAAAATTTTGCGGGGAAGTGGTTTTTTTAAATGTCAAATAAAAATAATGAATTATTTAATTCGACAAAAAAAGTTCATTTTACATTAAGTTAACTATTAAAATGTAATATTATTTTTCACATCTCAACAAAATATGGAAAAATATGTGAGGAAAAATATGGAAGTCTGGGCATTTACGGAGCTTACAAGCGTCAAAGGCTGGTTTAAGTGATCACTTAACACACGCGTAACATTCACCAATTCCACTCACGATTGACAACCTATGGGTAGAATTGGTGAATGTTTAACGTATGTAAAGTGATTTGTTTACACACGTGTGTAAATTGAAACTTAAACCAGTCCATGACAGTCGTAAGCTCCGTAAATGCCAAGACTTCCGTATTCTTCTTCGTCTTTGTTGAGCATCTGCTCAACAAAGATGAAAAAAATCCTGATTTGTGAATGAGTATTTGGACACACTCAAAATTTTGTATATAAATATTAGTATTTCGAAATCTTAAATCTCTTCTATTAACCGATTGCTTTAAAATTTTGAAACATCGTTGCATTTAAATACGCCCGTATTTTTATTTGTATCTCTAAATTCAAATGTAGGACTTAGTTTATGTGTTAGTTTGTTTTAAATCTTTTACACCTTCTCAAACTCAAAATTCCAGAAAGTTCAGAATAACATTTTCGTAATTTCAAATCAAAAGTTGCGAGTATTATATAATACATTATTATAAAAAGGTGGAAATTTTCTGGTCTAATATCATCAAATATATTTTAAATAGTGAAAATATCTTAGTTATTTGAAATGAAATATTTCTTTCAGATTCTTCTCTTATTTTTCACTGTCAGAAGCGATAAACTTCATATTTTAGTATAGCACTAAAAAGATATGTTTATGAATAAAAGTCCGTGGGATTTTAAAGCATAAAAGTTGTTACATACTACACGATGCGGAACCGTAAAGTTTTGAAATAAAATATTAATAATAGCAAAACCTCCCTTAAAATATCTCATACTTCCTTAGATAAATGGCGGTTATTGTTACAAAATATTCAAGGTTATAAGAAAGTGTCCATTTCTTAAACGAAATCAATTTTCTCATAAAAAAAACTTTTGAAAAAAGTTTTTATGGTCTTGAATTCTAACTAAGTACAAGTTTGTCGTAGAACCAGTTCCCATTTTATTATGGTCATTGTGGTAAAATATAGGTCATCCAGATAGTTTTGAAGGATTCTAAGGAAAATAAGCAGAGAAATAAGACGATAATACTAGTACTACCCGCTTACATTATTACGTATGAGTAAATATACATACATAAATTATCCTTGATCCAATTATTAATGAACACGTCGTTCAAAATTATTATATTCTATTATGTTTCCAAATGCCTATATTTTAGTTACAGTTGGTCTTATACAATATGTTATTTCTCTTTATAGCACTCATGATATACCATAAAATATTTTATGTTTATTTTAATGTAACAATGGTATTGATATGTGTATTTCGATAAACAACTACATTGTATTGAAAAATCTGAATTTAAAATTTATTAACTTTTTCCTTAAATCCAACTATTCTTGCGTAATTTTTTAGGCAATTAATTTTGTTATAAAAAAATACTTTCTATTACCGTTTTCTTCTATTATGATTCCAAATGGTTACATTTTATCTTATATATTATGTTATTTCTTAGTGAGTGTTAAAAAAATACATACAGTGGGTCATAAAAATAGAGAATATTGTTTTTACCTTAATCTAACAATGATATAACTGTATCCTATTTTAAAATCTAAATCTTAAATTTGTTTATTTTTTATCTCACCGTTTAAACTTTTATTGCGTTTATTTTGCAATAATTTTTGTTAGAAAAAAAATCCAATGCCTTTTTTTATTACAAAAGTAAATCATTAAAAATTTTCGTTTTCTTGATTTATTTAAAAAAATATAATACATTATTCTTGTAATATTTTCTTTAAAGAAATATCTAGTCATTTTGTAAATAAAATTCTATTATGAATCGAAAACGAGCAAACAAACATTTGAGGTAGTATTATTATTATATCTCTTTGGTACATATATTATACAAAGGTATAATAAAAATTCCTTTATTGGAATACACTTAGCGATATACAATAAGATATTTTCGTCTGCGACACGTTTCATTTCTATGGTCGATAGACTTCATCTTCTGTAGTATTGCTCCAATCTTTCTTTTCAGATCGAACAATCATTCACCCGCCGATTGTACCATCCATCTTTACATGTCAATCTTTTTCCAATCTCTGAAATGTTCCCATTAGATTTTATAGATATAGTAACGATAATGGCCCATATAGATTGGAGTAGCAAAATAACGACATAAAAACTTTTAACAGGCGATACCGACAATGGAATCGTCATTTTATTATGTCAATTACAACAAGATTGGGACGATAAAATATTAAGTACATTGTACTCGAACTGTATTTTTGGTAAAGGGTTTCATAGACTTTACTTCAGATGCACAGCTGGAAGAGATAATTATCGTATACCAGAGCTGGAATGGAGACAAATATTTTAATTGATTTGAATAAATAATTCATTTTTAATTAAAGTTTTACTTGGAAAATTCCACTTTTTCTTAAAATCTTTAATGACACTCGTTTAGATGCATTCCGCATTATTTTCAAACACCGGTTTTGAAAACAATGCGGGATCGAAACACGTGTCACAATGTGTCACAGTGACTGCGGA
>NW_028282409.1:0-25439 GCF_059751285.1 Brachycentrus maculatus | reverse complement strand
TCCCAACCCCAACCCCAACCCCAACCCCAACCCCAACCCCAACCCCAACCCCAACCCCAACCCCTATGTGTATGCAACTTTTTTGTATTATTATTATGTATGTTTGTATGTTTAGATGTGCTTACTTGAGAGTTTGATATATATAAATGCATTAATATAACCATATAAAAATTGTAGTTCCAGAAACTGATACTTACCTTATTCATTAATTCTAATAGCCAACCTGATCACTGTTGAGTTACTAACAATAGGCTTAACGTTCCTCAGATATTTCTAAATAAATTTCTTCCATTCTGTTTTGCATCTCCCGCATTTCTCTGATCATTTCGATACGAATTCCACTCATTTCAGAGCTTATTCGAGCATTAATAATATGCATCAAACATTCGCCTATCTATTCTGTGATATCTTTCTATTAGATTGTGCCTGGAGTATTATCATCGTCATTTTTGTTAGCGAACAACGCATTAGTTATTGATTTGATTCGCTAGTTTAGGAGAGTATTGAAATGTTAGTTTCGCATGATTGTGTCGATGATGTGGGCAGCGTCAGGATATTAGGAATTGGACTCATGTGCCATTGTTGGGAATGGAACCCAATCCCCTAATAGAAGCATAAGTTACGGGCATAATATATATTTTGATTTATATAGCAGAACATATCGTATAAAAGATCTAATAGATCTAATGACATAGATAAAATATAGATAGGGAGAATATAGATAGAATATTTATAGAATATAGATAGAATATGCACAATATATACAATAGAGCCTTGACTATTCTTATATGAATCAAATGACAAGTTACTCCTCGAGGGAGTTCCTCTAAATTTTGAGCAGCTTCTACTTTTTGGATTGCTTGTATTACTTTATGGGATAGGAGATGATGATGAGAGTGGCGAGGACCGATGAAATCACCGGAATGAATATCATCGTGTACTTTATAAAAGTCTTATCCGGCTCTGTCAAGTCTGCCACTTACTTCGAGTATGCCTCTGTGCTCCCTATCCAGAGGATGACTCCACCCGATGCGAATTTGTCAAGCAGACTATACATTCCGAACACAAATGCACCCGTTTTGGCTTTCGTTCCAATTACATCAGATATGAAGTTTATGCCTGTTCCTAGAATCATCGACTGCGAGACCCCAATGAATACAGCCAATCCATAAATTACCCATCCGGTGCTCGGCTCTAAAAACAAAAACGAACAAAGCGATCCCACGCATAGAAGAGTCCCCACGCCTAGTGCCATTTTACGACCGAATTTCACATAGAACCAGTTAAGGCGGGAGCTCGAAACGCTCGAGGAGAAGTAAACAATCAAGGGCACAAGGGCTACAGTAAAGGGGATAGAGGTATCTGTTTAGTCATTGAGGCCAAGATTAAGGACCCCGATCAAGTAAAAAGGGAGGAGAGTTCCAAACATGTTGGTGCATAGGCGAACTCCCATGTAGCAGATTCCAAATAAGTAGAATTTAGGGAGTTTGAACCAATCGAAAATAGATTCGACGGGTTGCAGCCTTTTGCTTTGGTGCACTCCTTCAAGGCCGTCAGAGTCTTCAGAAAACTATACACCCGAGTGCACATCTGGTTTATCTGGCCTCTTTCGATCCTCGAGTTACTGTTTCAATTTTTAGGCCTTTTATTGGCAGGCCGCCGAGAGAGGTACTTACCGGACGTTGACCAAAAAGAAAATACTAGTCGACAACCCCAAAACGGCGACGACGTAGGAAATGATCGAGTACTCGAGGGAGGGGTTGTTCATAGTGGAAAATATAATTAATCCGAGGCCCAATACGATGAAGTTGGAGAGGAACGTGAAAGAATTTCGCAAGTTATTGAGCTTGTCCTAGATTAAAAAAAGGATTACCCTACGCTTCCGGGAACAAGTGAGAGAGGGGACGAGGCTCATGTGGCTGATCTGGAGAGAGGCCCACCCGACGTTGAAGAGTCCCGGGAAAATAGTATAATACAAATACTAATACACTTTATTATCACTCCGAAAGGTCTGATAAATGGGAATATAACAAATAATCACGACGATTACTCCCCCTATATACCAAGGAGTCCTTTGACCTATATTTACAAACCAATTACCGAACCGAGTTTTGATTTTATCGGACAATATTCCAACAATGGGGGTGGCGAGACCATCGCAGATCTGCCCAGAGAATAATGCAGCAGAGGCGGCATCAGTCTTGACTACCCTTTTGAGGAAGAAAAAGAAGTAGTTGAACCAGCAGGCAGCAACGAGATCATTGATGAAATGGCCGACACCATACGCCCATACTTTGAGATTGTCGAGATCATCGAACCGATTGATCCGATTTCTGACATCAAGCAGATTTTATGTTAAAACGCTTTCCTTCAAGACATCTTCGTCATTGATTGCTTACTTATTCTCGGTCGTCATAATATAAAGTTGTAATAGGATTTATTTAATATTAATGTTATAGTCTGTGTGACTATAATTGTTGGTGAATATAACAGATAGTGTTAGGTCCATGCTATTATTATACTTTATCGGCGAATCAATGCTACTCGAACTTGATGCTCACATTTAATTTCAATATTCCGTTTCACTGTTTTTAATCAATTCAATAAAATAATATTCTTTGATGAATTTTATGCAATGACATAAACCAAACATTGCGCACCAATATCGCCCCAATGGCCATAAAAACCAGACATATAAAAGCCACCCAACAACTAAATATTTCTCTAATTGTTTATTGACCATCGGCCCAGTGATGAATAGAATTATAATCTAAACTAAACTAAATATGCGATCAATCTTCCTCCATCATGCTACTTCCTGGCGACGAGTCAAAAATTTTCTCTTGACCGGAGGGGTAATATTACCCAGCTTCGCTCCCGTCCAAAGTTAGGATATAATTATAATAGAATTAGATAATATAAAGCAGCTATTGAGCACACTAGTCTACTATAAAATCAGAGATTAGTAGCAAATATTATAATAGTTTCAGATGCTCCAAAAATAATTTACCATTGCACGATACACTCGCGAGAACAGCCCAAACACTCTTCAATAGGTTCAGATGAATGAGGGTCCATGCAAAATTAATTCTCCTCTCAATGCTAGTGAGGATTGTCCTGATTTGGATTAAACTTCGCTTGATCATTTCGTATGCTTTGGCCACGACCAGTAGTACGCACCCATATATGCAATCTTCCTCTACAGACTCTACTCAAAGCATATCAAAGATGTTCAGAAGTAGCTGGGGATAATAATGCGTGGAAATCGCATGAAAAGAAACTACATTAATCTCCTTGTTTTCACTCGCGGGAAGTACAACGCACACATTAGTCCGAACTCCTATCAAATAGCAGAAGATTTTAGAAACGAAAACAAAAACGATTCATAATTGGATTTCACAGCATTCAAGCACAAAGTTTTAGGGAAGCTCTCTTTGGATTGTGTTTCGACCCTCAGAAATGTGAAAGTGTGCCACTAGGGCTTTCTCGCGAGATCTTTAAGGCTTTTTTCATTTCAAAAGGCAGGCCCCTATCAATCAGCCATCGGCCAGCATGTGCAGTACTATGAAAAGCTGAATGATGTAGTGAAGGTATGGGGTCCGCTGTTTAGGTGCCAGGGGATTCCAATGGAAGTCCGGTAGTATGATGGCTCGAATTAATGGGTAGGGTGCTACTCGATGGAGCAAATCAGAGAAGCTCGGTAGCTCATGAGAATTCATAATCAGAAAAATGAAAAGCCTGTTATTAAGTTCTGCCATGAAACTATTGAGCAATATGAATGCGACAATTAAGGCATCCCTATTCTGTTGAAGCGCATATTTTAGGCACTTCGACACTCTGAACTCAGCAGAGAAGAAGGAATATTTCGATTATAATGCGACCGTAAGCAAATCAAATCCTTGGAAACTGAACTCAGGAGTAAAGGTCAGTAGCATTATGGGGAAGTACTGGCCAAATACGATGCGCACACCTTGGCGACTTGTCTCAAAAATATCCTGTATTCCCTAAACTAGCCTCTTATCAGCTATGAATTGCATGATTCAATCTTCGAGCAAAGCATCCACAACCGTAGGGACAGTACAAACAAGACCAACAGAAATGGCCAAGCCAATAACAGTAATGATAAAAATAGACGTGGAATACAGCAGGCTCGCAATCCTCTCAATCTAATAACAAATCGATAATATTCCAAAATGGGCCAAAGCCGGAGCACTGATCACTACTCAAAAGGATCAGGTGAGATCAAAACCAAATCAAATGAAAAGATAGCATAAGTGTCCATAAAATAAAGAAGAAAAGCATAAGCTCACTACGTCCTGCAACGAATGAACTCCCAATAGAGAAATATTCTGCTCGAACTCTGCATGTTCTTAAAAGATGCGATCTTACCATAGGAATAGTACAACAAAATGAGTTATGGCAATTTGGGAATAGTTATCGCTCCATGCATTTTGAGAGCTAAAGTATATACTCTTGCCAATATGCATAATGCATTTAAATCCGCATAGTTGGTCGGAGTGATGATCAACGGGGCGCACTATTTTGCCTAGATGCATGGCAACACACAGCAAAGAGAGCAAACCTAGCAATATCAAGGGTGATTTTATAGTTTTTCATTTCATAAATATTCATAATTATGTGAGTAAAATTATACAATACATGTATTTCATAATTTCGTTGAGGCGATCTTGCCGTATAGCACTTTGTTTTCTCCTTCGTAGTAACGGCCTGGGTTTTATCTGACTCCGATAAATCCTTTTGCTCTTCTTTTGATTTGAGCCTTTCTATACTTTTCTCGTAGCTTCACGCGACTATTTCCATCTATTTTCTTATGTCTTTTCATCAACCCCTTATTTTTTATAATCTTTTCGGAGGCTAGCCGGCCTTAGTCTCCTTTAACAGTTTGAAATGCAATTGCCTGAGCAATCGATTGAGTACGGATTGCTTGGTTTTGAATCTTTTTGCTTTTTCGGTCTGCTTATTTACCGGCTTTAATTTACTCATAGATTTTGAGCCCTGCATGAGAATCTTTGGAGAGTTTATTTTTGCCTTTTGCTTTATCTTTGGCAGATGGGTAGGCAGGCTATTCAAATTCTTCCCCTACGTTTTAATCCTACTGATAATCTTCAGCTTAGTCAAAATTATCAGATTCATCTCCTTCATCTTCGTGGATGTCTTCATGATTTTCATCAGAGATCGATGAGCCATCTTGGTTGTTCATTTCCATCAACTATTTCTCGAGCAGCTGGAGCCCCTTCTTGAGTTGGCCCAAATTGTGCACAATCGGATGATCTTGGATGTACTCAATGGATTTGAACTCCTTTAGGGAAAGCAGTATGAGCAAGTAGGATTTGGTAAGTTGAGTTCGGTACTTCGACTTGGCATCCTGAATGCCTTCAAAGAGCTTTCCCAGTTCTGCAGACCAGAGTATCTCTTGCATGAGGTACTTTTAGTTGACAGAAGTCTGCAGTTATTCCCCATTTTCTTGATCCTCTTGCTGTGATTAGCCTTGGTCCGATTCCTCGGGTAGCTGGTAAAACTAATTTTTGGCGAGTTGCTTTTGCTGACGGTTGTAAATCTACTCTGCTTCCTGGTACTCTTCGCTCAGTTCTGAGTACTCATCTCCTTGATCCTTGTAATAATTTTGTCTCGATTTACCCCATGCCATAATATCTTATCCTTATTCCTCGTTGTCTGAGGATGGCTTTCGAGGCTTACCTTGGAAACCATTTTTGGGTTTCGCCATTGTTGATTTGTTTATAATATATACTAATTGCATAAACTCAAATATGTACGATACAACTACATACATGCACAGAAGAGAATAAAAGGCCGAAAGCATCTGAAAGATATATGTATAAATCTGCCTTTTTATGTGTTTATGTGTGCGAATGATGAAGTAGTGCTATAATCATGAATGATTCACTAATTCTCCTGTTGCCATTTCCTTTCCTGATCGAAGCTATTAAACTGATTGGAATACTTCTACTAAATGAGAAGTTCAATCCAGAAGCATTGAGGATTAAACTTCCAGGAAATATTCTCTTTGTTTTCCGAAGTCAGTGTTTTATTTGCTTATTCCGCATGTCGATCAAGCTGCTACTTTATGTTCTTTTCATAGTTTTCTTCTTTGTACTCTGATCGGTATAAAAAGATCGGGCATAGACTTGCAATCAGCACTGCGAAGCACCCCAAAACCATGCTCAAAGTTAGAATTGCTGCCTCTGCGTTATCTTAAATGTCAGCATAAACGATGGTGCTCATAATTACAAAGCTCAGCACTCCTAAGCAGATACTGAGCTTCAATAGGAAGGAAATCACTTTAAAGAACGACTCCTTCTACTTTTTGGACTTATTCGCCAATTCGTGATCGATGATTCTATTTGCTGCAATATGAGGGAACCGTACATTTGCGGATGAATTGGTCAAATTAGGCTTGAGGCATCACCGACAACAAGATATCCTTATGCTTCAAGTATTGGTTTGTCTTGAAGCCGTAGGATCTCGCCAGACAAGGAATTATCACTCGGTTCGGTGAGCTGTTGGGAAATAACCCGTCCTTGAGCATTTGCTTATGCTTCTAATTGCGGGGCACGAAAATTTCATTCATTTCCTTTACACTTTTTTGCTTCATTGTCTTTATCGTCTCTTTTTAATGAACCTTTTTAAATATATTCCATTCTAAATCGAAATAGCACCTACGGTCTTATTGCTGCGGAATTATAATCCAGCAAATATAATAATGTCAACAATAGTGATAAGAGTAGTCAAAGGCAGATAAAAGCTTGTTCAATCATCCCATTGCTATGATAATCATACATAAGGCCATTGTTCGGGTGCCTCTGCTGGCATACTTAATTGAGTTCCTGAGATTAAACTTTTCTGTAAAACCTGCTCCTCGAAGAGCTTACTCTAAACTTCATCGACCTCGACGATGAGCTCACTCAGTTCCTCCTTCACCTGTTTCACCTCTTCGTACTTAAGTCCATAGAGCTTGTCGGGGTTCTTCACAACAATAGAGAGAGTCCTGTCCTTCTTGACTGTAGCATCGGAGCGCTGCGTGTCTTCCAGACTGTTATCTTCATTGAATTTGCTTTCCTGGTTCAACCAGCGTAGACAGTCATTGATCTGGTTTTCGAGTTCCCTGTTCTTTTCGAGTTTGATCTCCCCGTACTTTTCCAGATACTTTTCGAGAGCGTCATCGCGAGTTGCCAATTCCTCCTTCAGTTCTTAGATCATGAGCTCACAGTTTCTGAGAGCTTTCCTGAGGGAAATATTTTAGTCCTCGAGCTCATCTAGTTCATTATTGACACTGCCCAGCATTTTTCGCAGGTTTTATATCGTGTTTTATTTGGTCGAAATTATGTACTACATCTGTTGATCTTTGCCCTTCAAATAGCTGTTAACCTCTTCGACGTTCCTGATTTTCTAGTTAAGCTCCGCTTATCTCAGTTCGAAGGCGAAAATTTGCTCATTCTTCTCGTTGATTTCATTGGACAGGCATACTATTTTGTCCTCGACTCTCATATTCTTTTACTTATACTGAGTCATATTGCATTCAACTATTTTCACCGTCGCCTTCAGCTGCATGTTTTACTCATAGACGGATTCAATCTTTTCAGTCAGGCTCACGTCCATGAGTTTGGATTTTGAATATTTCCTGAAAGTACTGTCAATTTTGTGCAGAGAGTTTTCATCAATATTGGCTTGGATGAAGTTAAAAAATCTCATGATGTTTGACTAAAGATCTTCCGCAGAGGATGTGTCTTGGGAGTTATCCTTGCTTCCTTGCGTGCTCAGATACTTGAGTGTGATGACTTCCTTGCTGGCATTTATCTCGATCTGGTACTGCCCGTAGCTGTCTCTTTCAAGAGCCTCCATGAACTTCGAGCAAGTCTTCATCCATTCCGCGATGAAGAGCTCTTGCTTGCCTATCTTTTTCCTGCAGGCTATCATCTTTAGGGACATCTTTTCTATTTTTTCCATCAGTTACTGGTTTTTCTGCCTCTCTGAAAGCAGTGACAGGCCAACTGCTTCCAGCTACTTTTTATGGAACTCATCAAACAACTCCGGAAATTATATTGAGGATATTGACTCGTTGGATTTGTTTGAGCTATTTCTGATGCTCGACTCTTCTGATATCTGATTTACGGGGAAAAAGCCAAGGGCTTTGCCTAAGCTCGCACCATACCCCACGTTTAAAGCTTTTTGATCATTCTTCACGAAACTTGCACCCGAATTGAAAGTCTTCGAGGGGTTTTCAATGGGTATATCTGGCTCACAATACCCATAATACTCGTTTTTGTTTTTTTTGAAGATGCCCATTGGGACTTTCACAGGAATTTTCGTATTTGGAGCATTATTAATTATGAGCAATTACTCTATTTTATTTATAATAGATGCTGGTGGTTGCTTCTATTAGCTAAACTTTGCTCTGATCTAATTGCTTTCTTTTTCAAAGTTTGGTTCAGGAAGCATTTATTTTATTTTATTTTCGTCGAGGATTTCAAAACTATTGAGGACTAACTCTTCATCGTCGAATTCAAAGCTGGGTGCTTGGTTCATTCTCACGTCCTCAATTTTCATTATATCTTTGTGGTTGCGAGCATTATGTATGTTGCCTTCACATTCGACTGCTGATTCGATGTTGATTTATGAAACTATGCTTTGCATCGAAGTATTCTCAATGTTTAATGACATTCCCGATGCCCAAGAATCTCCCATTTGAGACGATCTCAGAACCTCCATCACTGTCTTTATATTCAAGGAAAGAGTAAGCTAGCCAATATTTTTCCAGATGACCTTATTCACTCCACCCTTGTGCAGAAACTCCTCAGTGTTCAAGACCCCGACGCATTAAATTATGCGATTGATCTACGAAGAAATATCATAGACTTTAATTATTCCTTTCAAGGGAAGGAATCGTTTGAGCGACTTAGAATACTCAACCTCTGCTTAGACAATTTTTTAACAGTCGCATTGATCGCAAGTTATTTAATTGTTTCCGATCTTAACAAGGACACTCTTCAACGAGATATTTGAATCAAAGGAAGTTTCATTTTGGATATTTTTTTGCCTTCGCTGGATCTTTAGCAGAGTAATGAAGAATGTGCATTTCAATTTCACGATATCACACGACATTTAAACGATAATATATTTATATTGTGTATGAAGGCCAATGGAAAGATAGGAATTGCATAAATTTCGTTATTGGCTTTATGATGAGGGAATTCAAAGAGTTGTTATTTAGTCAGTTATGACAGTTCGAGGGGAAATCAGTTTATAGCTTCCATAATTAAAGTTTCAATATTTTGTAATCAGAAGCGATTACTCTTGAAAAAATGAGCGGCCTTTGGTCAGCGCCTTCGGTTAAGACTGATGAGGACATGCTTGAATATGATATGCCTGAAAGTTAAGACATTTAGGCTGACTCATAAACCATTAATCATACATACATGCATGCATGCGCAAGATTATCAAAGTTACTTTGAATCCTCTATTTAGGAAAAATGTAAAAGCAAATGAGTGGATGCAAATTTTAGATAAGCAAGGTCAGAAATGGCATCAATGATATAAGTAAACTCTTCTCCCAATATATCTAAGCAGCCTATATTTAAAGTAAAAAAACGGGCTGATAATATTAATTATGCAGCAATAGCCTAAATATTACAAATAATAATACAAATAATAATATGACACAAAAATATATCATGCAATACCCATAATAATATAATATCAGTCTGATATAATATGATCTAAATATGGAATTAATATAATTGCTTTGATAGTATGCATGCATGCATAAATTTGATGAATATATATCATATATTTGGCATCCACTCATTTATTTATCTTCAAGATACTTGGTCCTCTAACTCCCCAAACCTAAGCTGAAGCATTACTTGCAATTTTAGAAAACTCGAAACTTCGAACTCACCTCTCAAATCTTGATCCCAATCATACTTACGCTCCGGCATCCCACCCTTCAGATTTTCCGTTGCTTCCCCTGTTTGGCCCGAGCAACTCTCCCTCACCTGACTTTGAGTGGAAACTCAATGGATAAGAGGCATTTGATTCCTGGCTCTTCCTGGCCTGACAGATGCGTAAAAACAGTATTGACTGAGGCCTGACCTTGCCTCAGTCTGCAGAAGCAGAATGCCCTCTCGACCTCTATCGGTTCCATCAGGCCGAGGCGGCATACTGCTTACTGATGATCTGTATAAAACTAAACAAATCGGAATTCTTATAAGATATGAATTAAAATGCCATTTAATCAGATTTATATTATCCCAATTTCAATATCTGTTTAAATTATGATTTATGTGTCTATCTCTTTAGGCAGCTTCGAGCCACCTCAATATTTAAAAATATATTAATCAATGCTATTTACTCTTTTCGCCTCTGCAAAATCAATAAATTACAATATCGACAGGGTTTTCGAAGCTGCATGCCTGAAGAAGTATTGTGCACCATCATCGCAATTCAGATCCAATGCACAGGAGAGATAATACGCGTCTTTTGATAACTCATTTGAATTGGTATTTCGGAAATATGAAGATAAGGAGATTAAGTCATCATAATATGATTATTATCTATCAACGGCCTATAATTTAATCTACCTTCAGTTTGCTTATATTAATTTCCCTTTTTTGCGGGAAGACTGACAACATGAGGACTTCTTTTCAGTGGACCCGAAGGCTTCGAGCTTTACCTTCTGGTTTCCTTGCTGGGCGTCATAGGATTGCTGGCTCAAGGGGCCAATTTATTCAGCAATCGATTTGAACAATTGATCGATATTAGTATTCTTTTTAGCACTTACTGCGAAGAATTTGGCAGAAATCGACCCTACGAATTTCTGGATTTCGTCTTTGCTTATTGGCGTTTTCTATTCTATGATTTAATTCGAATGCTATTCCTCTTCGAGTAGGTCCGCCTTATTTGCGACAACGTAATACACTAAATTAATCAGAAAGGGACATATGTTTTTGGGGGCATGTTTCAAGAGCTAATCGGCCCATTTCTGCAAATCCAGGAATGACTATCTTTTGGTTATATCATAGACAAGAATGGCAACTCGGCAATCTCTATAGTATAGCTTTGCGATTGCCCGATACTTTTCCTGACCTGCTGTGTCCCATATTTGTAGTTTCAGCATTTTTGTATTGTCATTGGTTCCGAATTTCTACACTTTCTCCAAATAGGAAGCTCCTAGAGTTGATTATCGATAGAGGTCGAATTTATCATAGACGTATCGGACAGTAACACTTGATTTTCCGACTCCGATATCCCCGACAACAACCACTTTGACTTCAGGTATCTTTTTATAAGGAGAAGCACGCATGCTGCAAATGATAAATGATGATATTAATTATAATCTAAATTATGCATATTATTTGGTGCTCTTAATAGCTTCACTGTTTTTCGTCGAGCTTAACCCATATGGGAAGGCTATTGGCATTTTATGGAATGGCGGCTGGAGTTTAATAGAAATTATGTGTGGGTATAAAGAATGTGTTTACCTCCAAATATATATATATTCGATCATTTACCTCATTTAAAAATGCATATATATTGCCTCTATTTATTGATACTCTTCATCATTAAATCAATACTTCGAGCATGCAAATGTAGCAGTCAAATCCAGCTCAACTATCATCCCTAGTTCAACAACCTCCAGCTCAACTACCAACCTTAGTTCAGCAATAGGAACAGCCGCAGTTGCAGAGACAATAGGAACAACAGGGACAATAGGAACAACAGGGACACCAAGGACAACAAGAAGAACAACGGCTGCAATAGGGACAACAATAACAACATGGAGAACAGGGACAACAGCTGCAATAGGGACAACAGGGAGAGCAACAGGGAGAGCAACAGGGAGAGCAACAGGGAGAGCAACAGGGAGAGCAACAGGAACAACGCAGGTAATAGGAACAGCAGAAACAGGAACAACAAGAACAGGAACAACATCAACAGCGAGAAAAACAAGAACAATAAGATCAACATCAAATGAAACACCTAATGAAATGTCAAAAAATAGAACAGCCACAACAAACAGAACAGCAACAACAACAACAACAACAGCAACAAATAAGCCCGCCAATGAACCTATTGACATAAAGTTTACGGTATTAAAAAAAGCAATAACATAAATAGCGGCATTTGTAACAAGATTGCATCGATCCCCATATAAATTAATTACATCAATCTTAACAAAATAAACTATAAAGGTAGCCCGAACTTCTTAAGAGTCCTGAGCAAATAGAGCAATAGCGGGTGATCAAATTCATCCAACTTGACCAAGAAATCAACCAAGCCAAAAATGACATACACCCACCAACAAAAGAGATGGGCCAAACAGAAAACGATATAAACAAAGCAGAAAACGATAAGAATGAGGCATAATCAAGAAACTAACACAAATCCCAGACCGAACTAATACAGAAAACGCAACAACTACAGCAAATAAATTAAATACCAGAGAAATAAAATAATGGCGAATTCATTCAATAAACGGTGTTCCTACAATAAAAACCGCATCAATTGCATGAGGTTACAGTTTAGTCCCGATCACAACCATTGCAGCATCAGATCGAGGCACAATCATTAGAAATAACGGCCCAATCAAATTTGGAATTCATACCTATTTAACATTCAGACATCTCCAAAAGGCCACAAATACTATCAGGTTGTCAGTCAGATTCCCAAGTAATTCAAGCAAATTACTAGGAGGAAAAGTCTTTGATATTAACTCATGATCCCACGATCATTGCACCTAGTCAGGTAGCACCTAGTCAGGTAGCACTTAGTCAGATGGCACTTAGTCAGGTAGCACCTGCCCACTGTGAAAGAGAGGATCTCAGTCATTTGAAGCTCATTGATTTATCGGAGGTTCAACTGACCAGTATATCTGAGAGTGTGCCACCGCCGATCGAGCAGCCATCCAATTGGAATTATACAAAAGAAATGGAGTTGAATAACGCACATAATACCGCCAATAATAACGTCAATATTCGCCCAGAATTGACCCATGATATTCCTATTCAATAAACTAGCAACAAATAGTAACAACAAATCAATACCACAAACCAAAAACAGCATCATAATCGCCAACAATCTGAGTTTACGTAACACGAAATTTAACGGACTGAAGTGCAGCATTAATTTACTGAACAACTCTAACCCTAATTCAAACACAAAGCTCCAATTCACTCAATACTCTCAAACAATTAACAAATTAGCATACCTCAGCCACATCGTTAAACATATGCAAAACCAGATGCTATTGCCATATCGACTGAAAATCAATGCGGGAATTCTCATAATATTGGATCTATTGCAGAGGAAGCTACTAACAAGGAAGCTACTAACAAGGAAGCTAATCAATGTGCAAATCAGTTTGTTGACACTCTGACTGATATCCATGAAATTCGGAACATGCTGTTGCAGTGTTTGCCTGAGGGCATCAGCGAAGTGGCTAAAAGCATGAACGATGAGCAGCTCAGATAAATGTACGATGAAATCAGGGCAGAGTAAAACAAAATGCAAGAACTCGAAAAACGGGGGCATCCACACTAAATGGAATAAAGAAAAGATTCTGATCACAATAGAGCTGATTCGTCTGAAGTAGCCAAAACGAGGCCCGCCTCACCCAGACAGACGCAGGCGAAGACCCATTTGGACAAACTGCAGGATCTCCGCAAAAACCAGAAAATTGTGACAACAATTGTCCAGCAAGTCCGCTACGTGAGCCCAGAGCAGTAAGAAGAGCATGAGCCGCCACTTTCAAAGATGCACATCAACAACAATAGGGAGCTGCAGAGGATCAACAAGGATGGCCCTGCGAAGAACAAAGAAGAAGCCCATAGAATCTTCAAAAGCATATGTTCGATGCTGGGCAAGTTCGATGCGAATTTGATGAAAGGGAGTGAGTGATCAAGCAGCGACCGAGGAAAGAGGGTGTGATGAATGAGTGAGCGAATGCACCATGGATTATTAATAAGTTATCTTATAAATTATCACATTGCATTAATTATCGAGCCAGAGTGCATGCTATTCTGTATTTGCTCATATTTGATGGTGATATCTAATGTTTTTATTATTTCACACGTTATCAGCCATGCACATTACTACAGTAGCCATCCTATTTGTTTCACTGCTCAGCTTAGCCCCCAGCCAAGAGACTCCCACTCCCACTCCTATCATCAGTCCTGCATAGACACTGTAAAAGTAAAAGCCAGCTTCCATCACTCCGTAACCAAGCGCGGTGATCACCGAGGACTTATCGAAACTAAAATAACAGCTGAACACCTTGGATTTGTAACAATAAAAGCCGGAAATGAAGCCGGAAGTGAAGCCGGAAGTGAAGCTGACAGATTCGGTCTAAATTGCACCGAATAAACCGATCCCTGAAAAGTTTACGGTCGAATAGTTGACAAAAATAGTTCAAAACATGAAGCTCGATCCCAGCTCCCAATTCAACATCGACCCTTTGTAAGATAAAATAATTTAAAAAGAGGAGGCAGTTGACGAGGAGAAGATGATAGAAAAACTCGACGATCAACTGCATCCTTGGGTCTCGAACGAACTCGACCGAATGTATCTTCAAGAGATGATCGTCACCCACTAAATGTTCGACTTCTTGCTGAAGGTCAACGAGGAGCAGTCCTTCAAATGGAACCCCTCGAAGAATGGAAACTTCAAGATGATCGTCGAGGTTTACCAGGTGATCGATAAAAAAGATGTGGTGAGGCCTGAAAACCCGGATGAGTACTCCTATGTTGATGTCTACGCTCATCCCGAAAACAGCCAGAAGTACTTGTAAGTCGGGAAGGTGTATGTGTCCAGGATATTTTAGATGAACTTCTACTCCGACTACCAGCTCATCAAGCTGGTCAATAGATTCGAATTCAATGTGATCGTGTCGATACGGCTGGAGTCCACCAAGTTTGTCCTCAATGAGGGAATCCAAGATGGGGAATTCCAAGTGGTCGCTGAAACCTAAAAGATCCTGCTCCAAGAGCTAGAGGAAACTTAGTCCAAGCAGGAGACGATGTTCAAAGCCGGCTGGTCATTCAAGGACCGTGAGGAGAGCCATCAGTCAGAGATGCTGGTCATAACAGGCATATAGTTGTTGGCCATCTTAGGAACTGCAGTCACCCAGATGTGTTGCATAAAGCAGCTGATGGACAACAGAATCATCGTATGATATTTATGATTCGAGGCCATACTATCATCAGCATATACATCTATCATCAGATAAGCAGCATCGATGTCACCTTTGCCAGAACCCATAACTTTATTTTAAGTGAAAATATTATAGCTTGAATTGCAAATGTCAATCATTCGACTCAGTTAATATGTTATGCGTGCAACAGATATGCGCAAATATCGATAAGCCTAGATTGCGGATATGCAAATCAGTTTTGTTTGTCTTCTGCGACGAAGAATTTTTGGTACATTTTTTTTTGTTTTTCCTCATCTTTCTTCATGGAGGATTTGATTTTATTTAAATATGTCTGAACATCGCTGGTCATGGTCGGATCTGCCTTAACTACCTCTGAAAAGAGGAGTCCGGATATCTCATAGTCTCCCAAATAATAATAGCTCACAGCCTGCCGGTATTTTAGTTTGGTGTTGCTCTTTATTTTCTGAGCTTCTGACAATCTACGAATCATAAATGGAATGTACCTTTCGATGGCCTTATCGTATTTGCTCTGGGAGATATAGATCTGAGCCATGTTCATACAAATTGAGAACTTGAGTTCATTAATTTCTTGTTTGGTGGGCTCGTCGATTATTGCTTGCTGCTTTGAGTATACAGCCATTGGAGATTACTTATCGATGAGGCCTGTAATATAGAGGTTTGCCTGATGATAGCAACGGAGTGCTTTTGTCAATTATTTCGATTGGAAGTGTTAGTTTCCTTGATTTTTGAGGGAGGCTGCTTTGTGGACTTTGGAAGATGTCGAGTCTTATTCTTGCATGTCGTATGTGCTGTGAGTATAATGGTAATTATATACGCTATGTGATCATATGTGAGTATATGTGTGATTATATGTGCGCAAAATGATCATATGTGGGAGTATATGGTGATGATCAAATCTTTTGATATATATCACTGTACTGCCTTCCCTCCTGGTTATAATCGAGCCCGAACCCGATGATGAACTGCGAGCACTGCAAGCCAACAAAGTCGGGCCTCCTCTCATGTAACTTGTCAGGCCTGATGACGAGTGTCGTAAACTTCAATTATTTGAGTTGGTGCTACTTCTTGAGCAGGGCCTCCAGTTGGACAAGGGTTTTGCCTGTATCGCAGATGTCGTCTATCACCAGCAAGTATGAATTTTGGATTAACTACGCATTAATGGCACTTTCTATTGTCATTTTTTTGCTCTCCTACCCATCGTACGACTTTACTTTGATGAACTAAATGAGCACAGGGGTTTTGAGTTTCTGGACCAACTCTGAAGTGAACATGAATCCCCCATTCAGGATCCCTAGAATAACTATTTTGGCTTTCGGGTCATGTTTTCGCACCTCAGAGTAGTGGGCATCGACTTAGCAGGCTATTCGGCCAATTTGGTCTCGAATATAGGATTGCGTGTAGAGCAGTTCAAATGTTAAGTTGCCGCATTGCACAGTCGGTTTGTTGTTGTACATTTTATATAAATTAATATATTAAATATTGAATAGTGCAATTAATAGGCAGTTGGCCATCAAACTTATCATCATTGAGATTATCCGATTCGAATTCGAGGATTCAGAAATGAAGCTTTAATCGCATGTTGTATAATAGTATGAGATTATATTAGTTTATAAGTCAAGTTTTAATGCAAAAGGAGCCCCTTCTTTCGAAGCCATCAAATATCTTGGCCTAGCAACTCAGTACGCAATTACAGTAGTCTTAGTCCTTCACATTTTTCTTGCTCAAAACATGGATATTCGCAAAAAGAATAAGGACCTCTAATAATTGTGTGGATAGTTAAAGACTCGGAAGAATCACAACCATTAAGTATTTCATCTCGTATATTTAGAAATTTGGCTTATACGTCTATAGTTCATTAAAGAATCGTCTGAGCTTGGCCAAGAAAATAGAAAAAGATAAGCGAAGAAATACCAGTACAACAGGCACGAGCAAGAGGCTTGCATTCATAGAGGACCATAACTCCAAACAAACTGCAACAATCAACCTCGAATAATCTCAATAATAGCCGCAGTAAATAGGGGGAAAGGCTGAATTGGAGAGCTTGTAGACTTTGACGTAAGATCATCTAGCATTTTTTGATGAAACTACCAAAGCTTTGCTCTACGTCGGGGAAATAATGTCCAAAGTTGGCAACTCCCCATTCCAAATGAGAAGTGTCAGCTCAGGGTTCGTCAAGCTTTGGGGAGAACTCTGCGAGAATTAAGAAATCCATAAGTAAGTCAAGAAGAATGTCATAACAACACTGGTCAAAATGTATTTCCAATTTAGATTTCAAATGAGTGAACCAATTGCGAAACTGCTATATTAGCTGACTCGCAACACCAAACAATAAGTTCAAGACGCGCTCTGCACTCGGATACACTCCAACCTCGAGTGCATTTCTAAAGAATAATCAATTAAGTGCTGCACTTTGATTCATTATTTTTCGCTGACGAGCACCCAAAAACCAAAACTACCCTCGCAAACAGTCTGCTATATAATTTCGCACGGCCCAATCATGAGTAATTATATTGGATTCCAGTCATACCCTGGGCTCAAGGTCCATCAGCAACTCACAGAAGAGTATGTTTTGTATTTACTGAATAAAGACAAAAGCAAAGAGACTTTACAGTAGATCAAGCAGCTGATTGCCACTTTAAAGCTGAATCCCATGAGCTACCCAGTCTATATCAAGGAGGTGAATAAGCGGTGCCTCCTCCACTTCATCAGCAATGAACAGATATTCTTTACGGAACTTAAAATCTGCCATCGCGAAGATCTCATCGCGATTATGATTGAGTAATTGGTAGAGAGAGGCAGGTATGAGGAAGCTGAGCACTTCATCAATAAGTACCACATGAAAGAGTACTACCAGTATCGAGGGGAGAGCAAGAAGTACCTGAAGAATATATTGGTCATCAAAGATAACTTCTGTCCCACCGAGTACATTATCAGCCCGCACCTCCACAAGTCGCAGTTTATCAGCTTAAACTAGCTCGGCTACAAATTTAAAAGTGTGACTTTGATTGATCGTTCAAATTTCGATGTGGAAACCTTGAAAAATGAAATGAAGATGTCAGCCGTGATCGGCATCGATACTGAAAGTATTCCCGTCTTTAATGCGTATGAAAAAAGGGAAACTGCGCTTTTGCAGATTGCAAATCAATTTCGAGTGTATTTAGTTGACGTGTACTCATTTAGGCACCACCCTGAGGAGAACCCAAATGAGGAGGCTCCAACTAAAAAGCGGGACAAGCATTTAATGATGCTGATGGAGTGGCTGCTCTGGTTCATGGGAGAATACACAGGCAAGATAATCGGAATAGGACATGAAAAAGAGCTGCCTGAACTCTTCAGAGAACTCAACTCCCAACTAAACGCGTAAATCGATCGAAACCAACCAGAGTAGGACTACACCAAACAGTTTGCTCATCAGAATCTCCCAGAAACTCAAGCACAAATAGTAGATGTCTCCAAATTCTACAAAGTCAAACATCCTAAAGATCCAAAGTCTTCGCTTGAGCACATGTGCTACTAACTCTTATAGAACAAGCGGCTCTCAAAGTACGAGCAATGTTCTGCATGGAATGCACGGCCTCTGCGGCAGGCCCAGATGCATTACGCAGCATTAGATGCAGTGCTGCCTCTGTTGATTTACGAAAAGCTAAGGCAGTGATATTTAAATTATATGAGTGAACAGGGATAATTGATGCATTGGCTCGGCAATCAAATATTGTATATCGCGTGTATATGTATATGTATATGTATATGTATATGTATATGTATATGTATATGTATATGTATATGTATATGTATATGTATATGTATGCGGATGTATATGCGTATGTATGAATAAACATGTAAAAATTGCCTGTTAATATTTCTGATATGATAGATTAATATTACTTGAACATCAACTCCCAGATCCCGCATGAACAGCTCATAAAAAGTCAGCGAATCACAATAGGAGGAGCGAAACATCAAATAGCCTGAGAAATCGCCACAACAATTCAAGGCTTTGTTCCTCAAAAACTTGAGATTGCAATCCAAACAGATGGGGACGAATCTTTGCCAAATTTTTACACCCATCCTCTGCATTGTTTTTACTTACCTGATGAAGTCCATCGCAGAAGCCGGAATGCCCCTTGGCACGAAGTACGCGCAACTGAGCTACCCGATTAAGTTCGGAGACTATCAGCTCTTTGACTCAAGGAACTTGGGCCTACGCAAGAAATTACAGTGGGTGACTTACGATTGCATCGGAGAATGTGATTAAACATATATAGGGATTAATGATGGGGTCAATCGTTCCAGCCTCTTAGGCAACATTCCAACAACAGTGCCCACCACAACCCCATACTATCCCAATGTATTTGAAAGCAAGGACGATTTCGTCCTGAAATCAGTGCCGTTCTTCTTGAAGTCGAACTAATCGCACATCAACAAGATGCTCTATGACAGGCTCTACAAGCTCTCCACTGCAGATTTTTAGATCATCAAAAAAGGGAATGGCCTTGACTATTTGCCAGATGGAGCCTACTCATTCAGCCAAGCAAGTGATGAGAAGCTCAAATTCGACATCAAAGTCAACGATGCGAGAGATTTGGATAGCCACGTCGCCAACGGCCTCACCCGCATTATCCAGCTGCGCAACCGTCTCGATACAGGCTAAGTCGAGAAAGTCCCATAATTTAACACTGCGACGGGTCTGCTCAACTTGCTTTAGTTTCCAATTGCTTCCTATATCAACCTCATCACATCCAAGACTGTGGCCTCTGGGTATTACTACATGCCACAAGACGATAATGGAGTCACTTTCGTAGATACAATAATTAGCTTCGTGGCAGTGCTGGTGTTCCCGATTTCGTTGAGCCTACTGTTCCCGGTGTTCTTGTACACCGTCGTGCTCTAAAAGGAGGAGAAGTTGATCCAGATGATGAAGATGAACGGGATGAAGATTCAAAACTACTGGCTGGTCTACTTCTGCTTCAATATCATCCTTAGTATCATCACAAACCTGATTTTCGTATTCATGGGCTACTTCCTCACCGGCATGAGATTCTTCACCGAAACTGACCCCCTTTTGCTGTTCTTCACGCTCTTCGGATGGTCTTTGGCTCAGATTGGGCTAGCTGTGTTTTTTCAGACTTTTCTAAATCGTTCGCGTTCGGCCAATATCATCGGCTACCTCGTCTCTATTTGGTTGAGCATGATTGCCTCGACTCTCAACATCGCAGCTTATCAGTTCCCCTTGGAAGCGCCAACTTGGATAAGGCTATTCGCGCCAACTGGCTTCGCAAGGATAATCTATTTGATGCTGATGAGCTGCTCTGATGGCAAATGCTACGGCAGCATCTCGAACATTCCGGAAGAGATGAAACAAGCAATCGTCTTCTTATACATCAACTTCATATTCTTCTTCTTGCTTGGCTCCTACTTATTTGAAATAGTGCCCCAGGAGTTTGGAGTGACTCGCAGCCCGGTTTTTCCTATCAAGATGCTCCTCAGGCTCTTCAGGCGCATCGGCGGATACAAGTAGAATAACTCAGACGAAGCTGTCGAGTAAGATCCCGAGCTGCATGAGTACATTCAAAAATATGAAGAGGATGAACTCTCTAAACAATAAAGGTCAGATATCAATTTATCCAATGAAGATATTTTTGACTCACATCCCCTCGTCATTAATAACTTGCGGAAACTCTATAGGAAGGAAGGCCGGGAGACTCTATACCCAGCTGTTCGTAGTTTTAATCTGAAGATCGGCAGCCGAGAAACTTTTGGCCTTTTGGGTCCCAACGGGGCGGGAAAGACCACTCTTATTTCAATGCTGACTGGAATGTACGAGCCCAACTTTGGAAACGCATGGATCGGAGGTTATGATATCAAGTCCAATATCGAAAAAGCCCAACTGCAAATGGGAGTATGCCCTCAATTCGACCTGCTCTGGCCCCAGCTCACAGTCGAGTAGCATCTGTATTTCTATGCCAGACTCAAGGGGATTCCATCGAAGCTTATCGCCAAGAGGGTGGATGAAGCTATCGACGAGGTGAAGCTGACTAAGTTCAAAAAATTCGAAAGCTCCTCTTTGTCTGGCGGAATGAAGAGAAGGTTATCGTTTGCAATAAGTTTAGTCGGAGACCCAAAGATTGTCTTTCTTGATGAGCCCTCCACCGGCTTAGATCCATAAAATCGAAGGCAACTTTGGGAGGTGCTCGCAAAGTGCCAAAAAAAGAGAGCAATCCTCTTAACAACCCACATGATGGAGTAGGCTGATACTCTATGCAATAGAGTGGGCATAATTACAACAGGAGTGCTCAGGACAGTCGGGCCTCAAACAACATTGAAAAAGCTATATGGGGGAGGCTACCGAGTTACTGTCAGCACAATCCGTGAAGAGCGTGCACTGATCGACAGAGATTCCCTATTAATGATTCATCCTGAGAATAAACTAGATGAATATATGGATGAAGACGCCGAGAAAAAACACAGCCAGAATTTGCGCAGGTCAATTGAACACAGCCAGAATTTGCGCAGGTCAATTGACAGTTTTGTCTAAATGCAGGAAAAGTAAAAGAAAGTCAGAACAAACAACAGAGTTACAGCCCTCATCGAGTTCATGAGTTCCAATTTCAAAGGGGCCAACTTAGTGAAGCAGTTTAATGGGTGCCTGATCTTCCAAGTGCCGCCTCAGTTCAAAGTCTCATAAATGTTTTCAGTAATGGAGAAAATGGAGAAATAGTTAGACGTTGTGGACATCGCAATTACAAACAGTTCACTTGAAGATGTTTTCATGAATGTTGTGATTAAGTTTGAACTGAACAACTCCGAAGATGTAAATAAAAAATCAGTCAATACTGAGAAAGAAGGAGACGACGAGTTCGTCAGCTTTTCTGAAGCTGTTCTCGCAAGCAAGGCTCAGTAGGGCAAAAAATAAGATCAATATGGAAGTGTAATTACGAAAAACAGGTTAAGTGTCCTATCAAACGAGGAGAAAGATAAAGGCCAAGCCTCAGCACCAAAAAAAGAAGCCGATGAAAATAGTGAAGGAGACTATTTTTGATAGATTGTATGCTATGCTGTTCAAAATTATATATCCTCTTGCTTGTTTCTATAAAATCTCTGTTCCATATAAAACTGCTGAACTTAATGAGATGAGCTTGTGTTTTTATGCCGATCTATTGTTTACTCCCAATTAGATGGCTCTGTCCTGTTTCTAAACTGACTCAGATAACATTTGTCCTAGTGGCTTGCTGCTTCGAACAGTTTCATAGAGCATGTGCTCCTCATAGGTTAGATATTTTTCTATAATCAAGATAATAATGATATATATATCGGATTTAATTATGCATAACAGCCTGTCATTTCTAGTTATATTGCGGATTGACTAGTTTTGAGACATTTCTGTCAGACTGAGGATTGACTATATTGCAGATATTTATGTAGATCATATAGATCATCTTAGGACCATAAGATTCAATCATTGCTAGCTACAGAAGATCGCAGTTTTCCATCGCTGTATTTCTTGTCGAGAGCGTAGATTTCGTTGTCGTTGAACTGCTGTAGGTCGTTGTGCTTGTTCGTGACCTTAAAGATTAATCCGATGATGACTCCGCCGAACATCCCGATGGCTGCTGAAAGAAGCACTCCAATAATTTGAAATCCACCTTGCTCGATCAGGGTGCTGCGGCCGAATATGACAGAGAAGTGCGTGAAGGATGAGTTGCCATTAATCGAATAGAGAATTCCCGATAGGAAGCCAGAGAACAGTCCAGGAATTAGATACATGTGTATAATACTTAAACTTGCTTTGACTCCATTTTTGTTCAGACTCCTCAGCACTTTCGAGTTAAATGCACTCATTGCTGCGCCCATTAAGAATCCGACAGTGAGGGGGACGGCTGGGTTTTTGTGAAGGTCACAGCTTGACGAATAGACGATTCCTCCCTACAATTAGATAAATAAGTACTGCTAAGCCACTGTAAATGAGGTCATGCAGATGAATTTTGCCATTGATTATGGCACTCACAGAGAAGGAGCCCAAAATGCCTGCTCCCAGGGCCAGCCACATGTTCAAAGGGGCAACATATTTGATGAAGTTGTAGCGATCGCTCACATTGTAGACTCCGGCCACGCAAAGCATGGGGAAAGCCGAGAAGACGATGACTAAGCCAACAAGCCCCATGGATCTAGTCGCATATACGCTTTTATAGTAATAGTGGTCTGATGTGGTGTTCAACCTGCCCAGGATGAGAGAAGCGATCAGGCCCATCAACGAGCCGAATACAAAGATTCTCATTCCGTAGCCGACATCAGATATGGAAAAGTTCCAGAGGAGCTGGCTGTTCACTTCGTAGAAGAATGAGCCGAACAGGGTCAAAATGAAGACTTCCAGGGGCTGAATCCTGCCAACCAGGCCCGAAAAAGCCACAAGCATGCTAATGGAGCAAGCGATAGCATCGGCAATTGAAGCATAGGTGTAGCCGGCAACTAAGCCGAGGGTTCGATCTTGACCGAAGTTCGTGAAGGTGATTAAGTCATATCTATTGTTAGTCGTGAAGGTCTTCTCTCCGTCAGTGTAGTAGGCACTTGCTTTAGTCCAGAAAGCTCTCATGAGGAAGTAGTGCTGGATGGTTAGTGCGAACACGAGCAGCGAGAGGGCCATCCCACTGAAACTGGCATTAGTGATGTAGGCATTGATGAGCCCGAAACCTACTTTATTATGGAAATACCGGCGACAGCGAGGATAGTTAAAATCGAAATGAAGAGCGTGGTATCCTGCTCAGAGAAGACTTGAGTCGGGTGATAGCCGAAAAGGAGCCCATACACCAGACAGACCATAACCTAGTATAAGAATGCTGCAATAGCGTAAGCAATTCCTTTCTTGTTAACGACAGCGAAGTCTTCCTCCACATAGAGTTACTGTTCTCCCTTGTTGGTTTACATGTAAAAACAATTATTATTTATTTATTTGCATATTTCGCATTTAAATAAACGCATTCAAAGTATGCTTACTTAATGCTTCTCGATCAGCCAGTTCCCACTTAATCGCACCTTTTTAGGCACTCGAATAATGGAAAACAGCTCGAACTTAATGCGAGTCTACATAATCGAGTCGAATGAGTGACAACTCCCAGCAGAACTCGAGATACATAGCTCTGACAAGAAAATACGCTTGAACCGTTACCAGCTTATAGAAATAATTAACTCTATATAAATGCGATATATGTTATTAATACATTCTTATGTTCCGAGTTGATTGATTTATAAAAGCAATAAAAGCAATAAGGGGTTGGGGTTGGGGTTGGGGTTGGGGTTGGGGTTGGGGTTGGGGTTGGGGTTGGGGTTGGGGTTGGGAATAAGAGTTGTTAAGATCAATAATATGAGTAAAGGCATATCAGCACATTTATGTTTGCGCATACACTAATAATACAAATATTAATGGCATATAAATCAGTGTTTGCGAAGTCTTCGCCGAACTTAGTATTCGTTTGCATAATGGCTCTATTAGCGCCAATGTACTGCATCGATCTGACCCTTGTCGCAGAATAAACTTGCCTAGACTACTAAGTGGAAGAACCATCGACTTCCAAACTGTTCTACTACCACTACAATCACAACATAGATTCAGTTCGTCTAGTGCTTTACCATCGGAACTCGAAGCTCATCCTAAACGAAAGTGGCACAGGGGTCGAATACAGCCATTACATCAATGCGAGCTATGACGAAATCGGGAACTATACGATGTGCTTCATTAAAGAGCACGCGCACTCCTCAGCAGATGTCACATTCGATATTATGGATGAGGGGGAGACCTCGGAGTATGTCGGAAAGGAAGATCTAAGCAAAGTGTCGAAGAGGATAAGCGAATCCTTGGTCGAAATTAGGAAGGTAGGCTGGGTATTCAAGGGAGTGATCGACCAGTACAACAAGAGGAAACAGAACCTATTGGAAAGGGACAACTATTATGGCATCTTACTCGCGGTTAAGACTATCGTGATGTTTGTTATCATCATTGTGCAGATCTGCGCAGTCAAGACCATACTAAAGTGATGTTTCTTTATATTATGCTATCCACATGACTATCATGATGATTATCTGCATGATGTATGAGCATGAATATAGTGCATAAATAGATGTTATTAGACATATGTCATTTAGCCGAACCGGATAATTCAGGGGTTGGGGTTGGGGTTGGGGTTGGGGTTGGGGTTGGGGTTGGGGTTGGGGTTGGGGTTGGGGTTGGGAGTTGGGA